>NW_027210885.1:250000-420148 GCF_029030835.1 Brachyistius frenatus
GGACCATATTTATCTTCATTGATCCAAATCCAAAAGTTGCTTTCCACCTCTGCAGACAGCTGACGTCTGTCTCCGACTTTCATTCAGTTTTATTTCCGGGGTCGTTGTCTCCCTTATTAACGTTGCCCCTCCAGGTGATCAGCACCATGAACGGCTGCTAAAAACTAAACGGACCACTGAGCTGGAATTATTTGTGTCATAAATGCAGTTCAGAGGGTCACCGATGAACCTTTTTGGTGCTCAGATCTTTGTGTTGTGCAGCTTGAACTGAGCGCCTGTGTCCTGTGTGTCCTCAGGCGCGTCTCAACTGTAAACACTGCGGGAAGCCGGTGGTGGACGTTCGAGTCGGGATGCAGTATTTCTCCGAGTACAGCAACGTCCAGCAGTGCCCTCACTGCGGCAACCTGGACTATCACTTTGTTAAACCCTTCTCCTCCTACAAAGTACTCGAGGCTTATTGACAAATGTTGTTCATGCATGCTAGTTAAACTGCTTTTGTTCTTTTATTTTCTAACACAATCTAGGAAAGATTTTTTTTTTATTTTTTTGGGCCTTAAAGTGGTTTTTAAGTTCTCTTTGAATAGCTTTTTTTCTATGTATAGGAAAACTATGACTCCAGTTCAGAGAGAAATAAAAGTTGCGAGAACGTATCTCTGCGCGTTGAGGAAAGTGTTGATAAAGTGGGGAATTGACATTTAAAGTCAAGCACACACGTTTATCTGTGACAAGTGAATGTATCTGTATGCCAAAATTCGCTTTTATTTTTTACCAAAAAGATAAAGAATCTCGAATAAAGCCGAGAAAGACACACGGCGGTGTTGGTTTCGTATGTTCTGTATATCTAAGACAAGAAAAACACGAACCACATCAAGTGTTTGTTGTTGTTTTTTATAGTTGTCTATATTGTCTATAGTTATTTTGTACCTCCGAGTGTATTTTATTCCTTTCAGGTCATTTTGTGGTCTTTTGTTAATAGTTTACATATTCATTTTCAATCTGTGTAGTTATTGCTTCTCTTTTGGTTTTTGGTTGCATCTCTTCCTCGTCATTTTGAATGTGTTTCCAGTCGTATTACGTCTTTTTGTTGTTGTCTAGCCAGTTATTTTGTGTCCTTCGTTTGTTTCTTTCAGGTAATGTGTCATTTTGTGTCCTTTTGGCTGTTTTGTGTCTTTCAGAAATTGCCTACACGTTAATTTTGGGTCTGTGTAGCTATTGTCTCTCTTTCGGTTCTGTTTGCGTCTCTTTGTAGTTATTTTTTAGGTGTTTTGGTTGTTTTACGTCTTTTTGTAGTTGTCTATCCAGTTATTTTGTGTCCCTTTTTAGTTCCTTTCCATCTCTTTCATTTGTTTTGCATGTTTGTATTCATTTTCTGTCTCTCCAGTTTGTTTTGCATCTCGTTACAGTATTTTTTATTGACTTTACAACAGGAAATGTTAACAGTTACTGGACCAAGGTGCCCCTGGAGCAGACCATGACCCCCTTTAGGCCCTCTATGCCTAGTTGTCCCGGTCAGTAGTCCATCTTTTCCCTATGTTAAATGCTTTCACACCACACATAGAGTCCAACTGAGGAACCAGATTGTGACATCCGGGCACCGACTTGTTCTCACTTTTGTGCCAGAGTTTTATGTCCGTCAGATCACTGCTGTATGGACCCTTCTGTTGAGTCGGTGCTGCCATCGGGGGACGTTTGAGTGGCCTTCGCAGACTGCGACTCCGCAGCCGTGCTCTTTTCTTTCAGCGACAGTTCCTTTGCCGAAGGCGGCCGGAGGACGCACATGGCTGCGTGACCGTCACGTATGACTTTAGGCGGTGAGACAAATCCCACCGGTATCTCCATTTGTTCCACCATTTGCTCCAGAGTTGAGTCCTGCGGTAACAAAACACAAAGGCTTAAGACACTTTATAAATACGAAAGTTTAAAAAAAAATTTTTTTTTACTTGTTGCCACTTCTGAATATACTTTCCTTCACTGCAGAAAAATTGGTGGATGTCGGTAAAGTTATATTCTATCGGCATTGTTCCATATCGATTTGAAAAATATAATCATTGGCTCTACATTTGAGAGTCTTCCTCCTCACCAGTTTGACGGCAGGTTGTCCGCGTCCGCCGCGCAGACTAATCTTGACGTGGTGTTTCTTCTCCAGCCAGCTCTCCACTTGTTTCAGCTTGGTGGTGAGGTCATGAGACGTGATGCCGGATGAAAAGGTGAGCTCCTTCACCTGCACAGGAGCTGTGGAGAGAATACAGCCAGCCCCATTTAATATAATACATTACATTTTGTTTTATATAGAGTTCTTTTTATAATAAAACTTGATTTTTCTGAGATGTAACTAAGATAATAATGAGACTTTGCAGATTAATGGGGCTTTGTTTAAAAAAATAAATAAAAATAAAACTTCTGATTAGATCCTAATTAGGGGTTTACAGCAGTTTACAGCACTATACAGTTTAATAGCTCTAATATCGCTGCATTAGAAGCGGTTGTGGAATAAAAATGTCCAATCAAAGCTGTCCCGAACGTGCAAGACAAGTACGTCACTGAGCATATATAATGCTCAGACGAAAGTCTTAAAAGATTGCTGCATGGATCCAAGTGATAGCTCTTCTACGTAGTTTATATTCTTCAGCTTTTAATTGTACCTTTGAGACGTGCTGCCTGTTTTAAAGTTTTAAAGTTTTTTTTTCATTTACTGCAGTTTGTCTGAAGTTAATAAATTATTTAAGGCCTGACAATGTAAAACGTCCTTGTACTTAACAAGTATAAAGCATACATGTGCGATACAGCGTAGACCTCTAATGGTCTTTCTTCCAAAGTTTCAATCGGCGTGCGATCTCCTGTATTAAACCGATCTGGGTCCCTGACGTGACACCACATACCTGACTTCGCTTTCTTCTTCTCTCGCTGTTTCAGCTGCTCCTCGTGAATCTTTTTCCCTCTCATCAGCCGGTAGACCGGAGGGTCTTTGTGTTCACTGAGCAGAACCAACTTGAGACCCTCCTCATCCATGATCCTGATCACATCTGCGCGATGCATGGTGCCCAGGTTCTCGCCAGCCTCACTTATCACCTGTATCTGACGCTGAGGGATCTTACGGCCAACGCTGCTGACTGAGGCGTGAGCTCGGGAGTCCTGCTTTTTTTTCTTTGGCACAGGAGTCTGTTCTGTATCGTTCGCTTCCGTGGAGAAAGGAGACCATCTCCAGGAGGCAGCGATGATGTTATATTGTTTACTGCATGGCGTAAGTCTCGATGCTGGTGTCCTGCAGACAGGACGGCCTCCACACGCACTTCTCACAGCGTGGCACAGCACCCACCTCACACAACCTGCAGACATATCCTGGATAGAAAAAGACGATGTGATTACGTAAAACTGCACATCTACAGGTTACATTGAACTCGTGTCACAGAAATACTCAATGGGTGTAAAATCTAACTTCATTTAAGCGTCAGTAGTCATATTTGGAGTTGATAAACACTGTACATCAACAGAAAATTCAAGCAATTTTGAAAAAAAAAAAAAAAAAAAAAAATCTGTTTTTAGCTGCATCTCACCAGGCCAGCCTCCATTCAAAAACCGTCAAATTTAAGGTTGTTTACTTGTCTGTCACTATACACACCACACAGGCCGCAAGTAAAGACATTTTTTCCAAACTGTCAGGGTCCACCCTGTCATTCGGGATACACCACTTCTACTCCTTTACTTACTTTAGGGTGTATTACGCTTATTTGGTATGCCTGTCAATCTTACAAGTGACCCGACTGTAAAAGCGAACATGTAACAATACGCTCGTTAGTAACGTTATACCCAATTGATTAAGAACACGTGCTGATTCCTTAAATGCCTTACAATGTATGAAACCTGTTTTTTATTATTATTATTATTATTATTATTATTATTATTATTAAGCCTGAAATGAACACGCCAACTTTAAACGATACGATTTTAAATGCGAGTCCGAAGCTGGCAGAGGGAGATGCGTTCAATAACTTCATGGAAAACAGTGCCATTTGTCCTCGAGACAAACATTTCTTCTCCAGCTGGACAAACACAAGGACACGGCGGGTTACAAACATCAGTCCAGGTCAAATAAAAGACACACTATTCTCGGCAGTAAGTAAATTCCTCAGGTTTGTGTTGGTTTTTAAAAAAATTAAAAAAAATGTACTCACTGTGGATCAATGTCGTTTATTCATGTTTCTGTCTGCAGGAGGGCGACTGGTGTATCTTCTTCCGCCATGTACTTCTTCGTCTAATTTGAGTCGAATAGATATGCAGTGAAACCAGTATGCTGCCCTCCAGAGGACGAGATGGGACAAGACCTCAAACCATTAAAGGGTCAGTTCACTCAAATAAACATTAAAAAAAAGAATATGCAGTTTTAATTTGGGTAATCTTGCAATGCAGAGAGCTCTAAGTTTTACTTTAACCCAGGATCTTAGATCTGTGGATGAGATTTTGCAGCTGGGGATTTATTTGATTGGTTTAGTAGTGAGAATTTAAATGATAATAAAGATATCAGAATGAAATGAAATGAGTGGAATTTATAAGAGTCAAATGTGAGTAAAAAAATTAATAAAAAACGTTCCTCAAAGGGGAAGAAAAATTAACCGGAAAATATTTTCAGTTCTTGTTTATTAGTGATAAATTAATGCTTGTTATGTCAACAGCCAGACCTTATCAGCCGACAGTACCGGAATTTACATGCTCTTTTGTAACAGTTATGAGAAGTGAAAATTTCCCAGCTTTCGCTCTGTTGAAAAAAATTGGAAAACATTGCATTACTGAGGAGTATAAAGTCAAAACAACTATTTTCTAACCTTAACAACTGTATTACAAAGCGGTATCTCCAGAAACAACGTGGAAATATGATCTGCAGGATCCCTTTTTTTTATTTCATGAAGTGAATATCTTTGAAAAAAATCCATTTCCAAATGCATTTAATCTGATTTATATATTCTTTATTGTTTCCTCTTAAACATTTACCATTTACATTTCACTAAATATCTTTAAGTTTATAAGACACAATATTTTTTATGAAACTGATCCTGCTCCCATATTTGGGTTTTACACATGTAATATATTTCACTCTGAGAAGCACATAATGCTGACGACACATTCATTTCTTGAATTCTCTTTCATCACCTCTGGACGGTCACTACGGTATAATGTCACTCCTGCTTTGGGTAGAAGACTGGCCCATTCATGTCTTGTGACATATTTAGGAACTGTGAATTTGCAAAACAAAATTTCTGCAGCAGGTGACATGCAAAGTTTGATGCCATATTTGCTCGAAGGTTCAATTGCTCCAGTTTCCTGTTGAGCACCACTAGTTTGACTCCACCCGGAGAAAGGTAAGAATTAAAATGCTGATTTGGCTGCTGATCCTTTTCCAGAAAAAGTACTTTGGAATAACAGGCCTACGTGTTATTTATCTACCGTGGCAGTGACTGGATCATATTCTGACTGAGATTTAATGCCATCGAAACATCATGGCTCGACAAAGCTGGATGACTTGGAGTTTGTTCGTGGGTCTTCTGTGGATTTCTCCTGTTTGTAAGTAAACAATCTCTCAATAAAGATTGATAGGAAGGCATCCGAAAAACCAAGAAGTGGGAAAGTCTTAAAATCGTATGGGATTATTTTTATATGAATGTGAAATATAATGTGAAACTATGTGGTGTTTTTTTGGTTTGTTTAACCTGTTATCTGATTTGATCGACTGATCTTTTAGCAGAAGGAAAACATCTGAAAATCAGAGACTGTTTCACTGACCAAAAGCCTGTTATTGTTGCTGATAACTTCAATGGCTTCATCAGCGCAACAAAACATTGGCAACAAAGTGAGTATTACATTCATAACAAGCTATCTGTATATGTTAGGCTCATGTTTATTTATTTTTTTGTTAACACAATCTTAAGGAGTAAACCAGTAATTCCCAATCTGAAAAATACCAGAAAAATCCAATACAACCCATCAAAACTACACGGTTGAGAGCTGCTGTGTCCGACCATTTCCAAAACGTTTCGAATCTGATGATCTGACACTGGCCAGCTGTGTGAAGTTAAAAAAAAAAAAAAAAAAAAAACAGGAGCCAGCGATTTAATTTTACTTTCACTATCTTTTTTATTTCTTTATTTATTTTAATTTCCTTCTTCTTAATACATCCATGCATGTACTCTCTTGTTAATCCAATTTTCCCCAGTGGCCACTGATGGTACTGCACACAAGGACAGCTGCGTAGTATTTCTGCAGAAAAACACAATCGGTCAGATGTTTCTCCAGAGTCATCAAAATGAGTCAGGTGAGTCAGCTGACCTGCTACACTCATAGAATACTGCATCATATAAAACGGAAATGAGCATTTCAACGAACAGTATTTCTGTTTTTATTTAACAGAATATTGGCCTCAAATAGAGAAACATTCAGATTCTTACCTTCTCTACATCTCAAAATGGCACACCGTGAAACCAGTGTCTCTGTATGTTCTGTTTGGGAAGCAGTGCAACAACATAATGCCTGACGTCACAGGTGATATGATTTAACTCTACTGTATATTTTCCAGTGTTCATTTTTCAGTGTTGTGAGCACCACAAAGAATAATCTCAAATAAACAAAAACAACTATACTACTTTAATGATACAAACATAAAAGCTGATTCTTAAAAAAAAAAAATATATATATATATACTTTTCATTTCAGAATGTACCTTCAATCATACTGACAAAGGTAATCTTATATCTTTTATCTTTAAACTCTCATATTCACTATTTTCATCCCTCAATTCACCAATCAAAAAAACTTAAATAAGGTAATGTAATTAGTTTAGATTTTTTTTTTTTTTTTTTTTTAAGTGGTGTAGCTTTATCCCTCTAAGTCCTCTGTGTTGGTTTATGTTCCTTCTTTATTGTGGTATTAAACTCTGACAGATCCCTGCCACATTTCATGTGTGCGTACAATGACTGTATGTACAGAAGCGACCTATGATAAAAGCTACTGCGAAAATGGTGAGTTCCATTCAATTTAGTAAAAAATGAATTCTGATACTGCAGCTCGTCAAACGTCTATAATTTCTGTTATACAGTGTATTTGTTGCTTACCGATGGCAGTTCAAGTTACAAACAAATAGGCTTTAATGAATTAAACTACCTACAGTGAAAATTCTTCCTACTTTATATTGCATTAAATGTTTTGTTGTCAAAAATGCCGGCTTGCGCTTGAAATATAACTGGATGTTCCTTCCTTTCAGCTTTCCGGGTCAAAGACAGGTACATAATCAACATGACGAAAACAGACTCCAACTGTGCCAACTGTGACAATCCTGTGAAACAGCCCGAGAGCGTAGTTCATCTGAATAACACACTTCAAACTGAAGAAGAAGAACAAGTCGATGCAGCCAAAGCGGTGTAAGACGCACACATAGTGGATTTATACGATGAAAAGTTCGTTTTTACTTTCCTGCTGAAGTTAAGTCAAGAAAGTTTAACCCGCTTACGAGGAGACACAGCTGACCGAAGTCTGAGCAAAGTTTAAAAACAATAAAATAAAATAAAATAAAATTTAAAAAAAGGGTTTCAGACACAACATTAATATTCTTTCATCTGTCAACAGTGAACTAGTGAACGGAATGTCCGACTTTGCTGCCAACATGAACGGATCTTCAGTTGCGCTGTCTGTGGCTGAAGGAGTCACGGGGATCTTAGTGAGGGAGACGGAGCCCGAGGACGTAGACATCGTTTCCTTCGCTTACGCGTCTCCAACTGAAAGCTTAAACGTGGGTGCACGACTTTTATTGGACTTTTATTGGACTTTCATACACTTGCTGTGTCAACCAAATACAAACACCCTTTAGAGTAGCGGTATGTATTTTGTGACGTGGTTAACATAGCTTAGCATAAAGACCGGAAGCTACGGGGAAGAAACAACTCTCAATCTCGGTTAAAAAACAAAACAAAAACAAAAAAACGACACATTCTAAAATTCACCAGTTAACAAGTTGTGTTGTGTTTTGTTGAATTCCTAAATGAATACAAAAAAAACCAAAAAACTTAAAATTACTTTTTGTGGCCTTAGCGGTATTTCCAAATGGAGTTACTTCTTGGATAACAACAGCCGGGTTCAGTGGCGACTAAAAACAAAATCTAGAGCGCTTAACCGGTGCTAATGCCAAAGATGGATGAACCCAACTAACGGCATCAGTGTAAAATCACAAAAATACACTGTTTCCCAAAAATACAAGTATAATCTGAAGGTGTTTACACTTTACTTGAGTATTTCTATTTTTCTGTTTTGTATTCTGCATTTATTTTACAGTTTGTCAGTAGTCATTTTTGCAAATTAAGATTTAACCACAAAATAAATGCCAAATTTATATAGCCGAATTTGCTGCAATATTATTTATTTGTTTACAAGCGAGGCTATCACGACTTTATCGAACTTAAAACTAAACAAATTGCAAAACTAGAGTGCGTAACCGCAGGTTTTAATGAAGTCTTTTTTTAAATTATTTTTTAACCACAGTATGAATATGGACACACCCTTCGATCTGACAGATCAGATTAGAGTCACAAATTGCTGATTTTTAGATTGTACATTTGCCCGACTCTTAATAAAGACATTGCATCATATGGTCTAACGTTTTTAAAACACATGTGTTCTTCCCTGCAGATCATAGACAACAAAGACGCTCTCGCTGGATTTTCACGATCGGTTACGATCCCAAAAGAAGCTTTTAAACAAGCCATCTCCCATAACATCACCATACCGTTTGCAGCTCTTTTCCGATTTACTAATCTTGCACAGGTAAGGCAAAGAAAAAAAAGTAAAATTTCAACTTTACCTATATGATGGCTTCACCTTCACCTATGTGATTATGCTTATCATTTTTCAGGATGAGTTGAACAGCACTCTTTTAGGTAATGAAGTTTTAGCGGTTGAGATGGGAACCCAAATCCTGAATCTGACAGACACTATAAGCATCAACTTTAAAAACATGAGATATGTAAGTAAAAAAAAAAAAGAAAAAAAAAGTGCATTGTTTTAAACATCTTTTGGATTACATTGTTAAACCATTAGAGCTCATAGTTAGTGCAGCTTTGTTGTTTTACTTACAGGACGGGATTCCATCTTGTCAATCGTGGGATGGTGAAGGTATTTTTCTCCACTTTCTAATTTACATCTATGTAATTCATTGCTTACATGCCACCTTTATTCTCTCTAATACAAACTCGTCAGTTTATGTGTTTGATGCAAAAACTTATATGATGTAAAAAAAAAATGGAGGTATGTAAGCTGAAAATCTGCACATCTGAATACATGTATGTAGGAGGAAAAATCTGAAAGAGGAAACCAATCGGTCACAGTGAACGTGTCCACACAGCCAAATCAGTTATGTGTTGAATGTTTGTGTAGTGTTTGTTTTGTGGTAATTTATTCTCGAAATTATTTCATTGAAAACGCAATTGGGAATTTAATTCAAACTAATCTAAAATGTACTGCTGTCATCAGGAGAATGAAAGATGCAACCAGCTAAATTCAATCTGACTCCTGAGGACATGTGATTGATTGGCGCTCGACGCGTCTTTTCGTTCTTCACGCTCTCTGGTTTCACACTTTACGTGCGTCGGTCTTCTCTTGTAGGAAGTCGACCAAACTGGACCGGTGATGGATGCGTGACGAGAGAAGTTGAAGGCCACATTACGTGCGAGTGTTCACATCTGACGTTCTTTGCCATCTTATTGGTAAGTTTTACCTCTAAACTTTAAGCTTCACCCCTTGTAAATGTTTCCTCACGCGATACAAATGTGTGGATTTTTCCCCTCAATATCTACGTTTACCAACTTTGTAAGTAATCTAATCCTTTTTTTTTTTTTTTTTTATACATCTTTTGCTTTCTGCAGACTCCCCTCAATGAAACCATCTCCGCTAGTGACCTGAACAACCTCACCATCATCACCCAAATTGGCTGTGGCTTATCCATGTTCTTCCTCGCCATAGTCCTCTTCATGCACTTCATTGTAAGGTAGAAATAATGACATTTAATTTATATGGCGGCTTTTAATGGAATAGATCCAAAATAGTAAAACATAGGCTACAAAAAAATGCACATGTAACTGATACCGACTCATCTCTACTCGCACTTTCACAATTTTCAATCGGGCAAAAGTTGTGTATAGTCGCCCGTACCTGCTATAAGTGAAGGTATCTCCTCAGTTGAGGTTCCAGGCGAGCGGGACTGATGCTAAACCACTGCAGACCACCGACTGCTCAGAGAGAGTCATCACAATCACTAATTCTGACCGGGGATATGACAATGAAGCTAAATGATGCATATGAAGCAAAAGGAACGCTGTAAAAAGTTCTGAAAATTTCTCTGAGAAATTCCATCCTCAATCAGGGATGGAAAGACTCTTTAACGCAAGACTTGAGGTCTGCCGGAGGATGTTCGCTGACTCAGCTGGCTGCCCAAACCACATATCACAGTATTCTTTAATTAATAACATCACAAGGAAAAATGCTTTAACAGTTAAAGAAATGCTCACATTTTAATACCTGTTTGATGAGAGAAGTCTCGCTTTCAACATTTCGTAGAGACCAAAAAAACCAAAAACGGTGTCAAATCAGTTTACAGCTACCACAGTGATGAAGACGAGGTTACAAATCACTGACTTAAATGTGTTCACCTCTCTAGAAAGAAAAATTTGAGTTTTGTAAGAACGCAGACGTGTAAATACACTTCACTGGGAGTAAACTAAACCAAGATCGATAACAGCGCTGCTCTGCGGCGGTTAATGTCGTTAAAGCTCATGTAAATTAATCCGCAGAACACGAGGATAAGATCTTGTTAAAATGTCATCAGTATGGAAATAAAACTGTCGAAGAGTCGACTCATTGTTGGGGCGTAACGGAAATAACAAAATTATGCATCCAGCCATGCAAATGATACATCAAGGCTTCCAGGGAGTTTTTACCTCTACAGAACAAACACAGTGAAGATAATCATATGTATGTAAATATTACTTTTGTGGCCCAAGTTTTGAATAGATTTTACGAGCATAAGTTGGTCAAAATTATTTTCAACTTAAAATGATGTAAAACTGCACCAAAAAAAAAAGAAGCCATTAATCTTCTCATTCATAGCCAGTTAATAAAAGTGAATTTTGGGCATTTCTTCCAGATATATCAGTTAATTAAACAATTATTTAAATCAACCAGGTTCATTAGTTGGCTAATTGTTTCAGAGCCAAACATCATCATGTGTGTAAAACATTTAGTTGCTTCAGCAGATGGTGTAACCACGAATTCATATTTCTCTGGCTATGAGCCACAGAAACGTCGTGTCCACTCTGTTGAATGTTGTCCTCACAGGAAGACCAAGGCCCGGGAAGTCACGAAGATTTTTGTGCATCTGGTGTCGGCCATGCTCCTGCTCAACTTCACTTTCCTGATCAACAACATCGTGGCGAAGCTGCAGAACTCGGTGGGCTGTGTCATCGTGGCGGCCCTCATGCACTACTTCATGTTGGCCACCTTCACGTGGTTTGCCGTGCAGGCCTTACACCTCTGCATGCAGCTGCACGCCGCCGGCAGAATCCCGATCAGTCGCTACATACTGAAAATCTCCGTCACCAGCTGGGGTGAGCTAACGTCACCGTTTAGTTCTTTATGATGTTTAGACCTGACGACGGACGTGACGTGTGCAACTTTTCCGGTTAACTGTTTGTTTTTGTTTTTTTTCCTCGTTTGCTTCTCCAGTTCTACCGAGTGTAGTTGTGGCTGTCATGTTGATAACAGGAAAGTACGGCGAACAAGTCATCTACACTGATGACCCCAACAACAACGTGGTCATGTGAGGCGGCATCTTGTTGGAACTCTCGCAGCAGATTTCCCTTTTAAAATGCAGGAAAGCTCACTTGTGTCTCCGTTTCAAGGTGCTGGATAACAGACAATAACGCCCACAACATTGTCAACATTGGCTACTATGCCTTGGTCTTCATCTTCACCTTCGCCACCTTCGTCGTCATGCTGAACTGGCTCTTTTGTCTCAGGAGAACCAAAGCAGGCACGGCGCAAGTGAGCCAAAGCAGCAAAAGTATCGTGACCATCATGGGCCTGTGTTGCTTGCTGGGTATCACGTGGGGTTTCGCCTTCTTCGCCTACGGCGCCCTCCGGATCCCGGCCACCTACATTTTCACAATCCTCAACTCATTCCAAGGTATTTAACTCTAATCCAGCAGAAATGATAATCTGACGCTGACTGACAATTTTAGACAAACAGAAATAAATATTTGTGACCTGAGGTTGTTTGTTCCCACTCATGACAACATTAACTCTCAAATTGACCTTATTTTACTAGAATAAAGCTGCTCTAACATCCTGTTCGCAAAGCTGTGGCTAAAATATGGAGTAGTGTGTTTTAAATGTATGACATGGTCTTCACACGTCTTTTGCTCTCTCTGCTTGCCAGGTTTCTTCCTGTTCATCTACTACCACTACACCAGCTCCCCCGCCGAGGTAAACCCTGGCGTGAACGCTTACAGCAACAGCACCAGCAGCACCAGCACTCTTAAAACCAGTCTGGAGCACGAGAACCCCTACACCATCCACAAATAAAAAACCAACGGCGGCCGAGGAGTGAGTGAAGAGTTCATGGTCAGCCTGTGGTACAAGGAATTAAGTGGAAAGTGTATTTATGTATAACAATGTAATACAGTGAACCCTCGTTTTTCGCGGGGGTTACGTTCCAAATAGAAACCATGATAGGCGAAATCCGTGAAGTAGTAACCTTTATTTTTTTTTACAATTATTATACAATGAAATACTCCATAATACATTGAAACCAAAGAACAAAACCTTTTTACAGGCCCAAGCATTTGTTTAACAAATAAAAGTACTGTATAAATGTTTTGTTTTTACAAATAACTACTGTACTGTAAAATAATAATTTTAATCATCAATACGAACTGAAGGCTTCAAATTGCTGAGATCGGCACCGCCCCACTGCGACCCGAGTCATTGGATTAGAACGGGAGGAAATGAAAAATGATTATGAAAACAAATACAAAGTACAGTAGGACAAATAGTGACTCGTGTATTTCACTGCTCTTCTGACTGAGCCGCTGCATCCTGACTCCGCTCTGCAGCGGTTCTTTCTTCTAAAGCCGGCGGTGCAGGTGTGGTTTTTCGAGAGAAGAACATAGTTATCGGTAGTTGTTGTCGCTCTTTTTTCTTCTGGGCAAAAAGATTCTTATAAACCGACATGCCACCATCGATTATTTATAATTTGGCGAGCTGTTTTACGTACGTGTACATATTAAACCGCAACGTTATTGACAAACAGGTAGAGAAGAAGCGGAGAGACTGTTTAGCCAATCAGAATGCAGAACACAATGCACGATGCAAATCCGTGAAGCAGCGAGACCGTGAAAGGTGAACCGCGTTATAGCGAGGGTTCACTGTATATGTAGCTGCAATAGCCATTGATATTTTTCAAATATAAATTGCTTTAATGAAAGTTTAATGTTAGTTTATCTCAGCAGCAGAATTTGATTTGTGTTGCGGACAGTGAGGCTTTTACAAATATGCGTTTTCACTGTTTAAAATATGACAGAGTGAGGAACATGAAGGAATAAGAATTCTTTATTAAATTTTAGTCACACTCACATTAAATTGCATCAATATGTACAAAGCTTTTACAAAACACACATTTTTAAGTGAGAAATATTGAACACTTTTACAGTAGTAAGAGTGCTTTTGCTTCTTTGAGAGCATTTTCCAGTTCAGCCGCCTCCAGGGAAAAGTTCTCCCTCTCCTGCAGCATGAGGACTCGTGCTTTCGTGAAGTGTGCCATTTTTGCTTGGATTTCCTGAAAGTTTGTGAAATAGCACATTTGAAATGAACTCAGCCCAAAGGCCAAAGACCAACCGCAACAAAGAGCAAAGTTACTGGCAATCTGTCAACTAAAGGACAGTTAAAAACCAGGAGACTCACATGAAGCTGAACACGCTGCTGTGATGCAACTTCACCAAAGGTCTTTAATTCATTCAACAAATCTGTGGAAACACACTGAAATGAAAAAGGATAAAGCTGTTTAGTGGGTCAAACCATGCATATGTCTAAGATACAACTATATTTTGTATTTACAGTATATTTTTTCACTTTCATGGTTTTGTAGCATGTAACCAATAAGTTTATGAATGTAATTTCACTTATATCCCAGTTTGGAGATTTTTGTGCGAGTTTGATAAAGATTGGATTAAAAATGACTGTACACATAACATCAAATAAATTGAAATAAAATAGATTTACCAGAACTTCTTTCCTCTGATCTTCATTCTGTCGTGCAGCGTCTCCAACCGTCTCTCCTAAAACTGAGAAAGAAAGAAAAAGACGTCTGAATTTCTATCTAGTGCAACGAGGCTGACAAAAACACTTCATAATTTGTGAATACACTTTCTATTTATATACTAGTACATTCACCTGGGTCTATTTTGGAGGCCACCATGATGACATGACAATCCTTTAGGTTTTTATGAACCTCTGCGTTCTCCTTTTCGAGGTTGTTGTATTGCAGCTCCAACTCGGCAACTCTTTGCTTTAATATAAAAAATGGCTTTACGATTTTTTATTTTTTTTTGTAGAATATGGTGCAAAAATAAATGCTGTACAAAAATGACAAATAAAGATTCTTAGTTATGTCGATGTAATTGCTTTGTACCTGCGTATCCGAGAGGTTTTTCTGCAGATCCTCATTGGCAGTCATCAAATGCTGATTTTGCTTCTTGAGCTCTGCCTGTTGCCCGTACCTGGTGGGGACATAAAAGGTGCACATAAAGTATATGAGAAAAATAAAAACAGGCTGAAACTCACTGCATGCTCAGGATATGCAATATAATGTTTGACTTACCCTTTGTGTACTTTAGGAGCAACATTTTTCCTAAAATGACAAATGGTGAAGAAAAATAAGAATTGAGTTGTCGTGAAGGCGTCAGCAGGAACGATTTAAGCCCACTGAGACATGTTTGTTTGTTTGTTTGTTTGACTTTACACAAAATGATGCCAAAGGGACGAAGTATGAAATCATGCGACACAGTTTATTGAAGGTTTTGTGCCTCCGTTTGCCTCCTTACCTCGCTGAAGAAATATTAAAAGGCGTGTGAGTGTTTATTTTTTTTTACCTTGGAACATTTTCTTTGGGGGGTTTAAGGACATTGTCTGATTTCTGGCCTGCGTTGGCTGTCGTGGGTTTAAGTTCATGAACAGTTTTCTTTGTCTCTCCTGGAAGAAAGACGATTGTTAATCATATCAGGGCATTTTTGAATAATCTATCAAATATTTACTCAAATATAGATATTCTGTTTATTTTCGTGTTGAAGTAAAGGAACAATAACTATTCGTATTTAAAAAAAGCTAGAATCAGAAAAATCTAAGCATTTATTTTACTGAAAAAAAAAATTCACTTAAAACAATTCATGCGTTATCAACCGTCAGTGAATTAATCGATTAATCATAGCAGCTCTAATGGCAGATGTGCTTAGTTTAAAACACAATAATTAAAACCACCAGCACACTAATAGCTGACTTGACTCACCTCTTGGTATTTTTGATGACATGTTTTTTTTCCACAGCTAAAGGCACCTAGATGGACAAACAACACTATTTTTTCATAGTTACTAATTCCAGAAATACTTGTTGTTGCCCGCAGCATACAAATCGACAGATTTTGAAAAGGATTTTGTTACGATTTCCTCAAACAGGCAGTGAATTACTGTAGTTAGATGAGCTTAGGTGCACTTTAAGCTTTCGAAATAACTAAAACATACCAATAAACGTGACCTGGTTATGATAAAACGGCATCAATGCCTACCTTCGTGGATACGTTGAAAACGAGATTTGTCAACAGTCAAAATGGACCCGCACGAATTTTAAAAACGTCCCGCCCTCTGTGCGTAACTTCCGGTTAGCTACGCCATTTCCTGTACATTTTATACGTTAAACTAACCGGAAGTTACACAAAAATAGCGCTTATTTTTGTACTTTGAAATGCTCGTATTTCTTGATTTATTCAAACTAACAGTTATACAGATTTGAATAAGAAATCGTTTTTTTTGTTGTTGTTTTTTTTTTTTTTTTAGTTAATTCTACTTCAGTAACCGAAATAAAATAGGAAATCGAGAAAATAAGTTAAATTGACAGGATGCCTATGCGCATGCGTGGAGGCGGTTAAATTCAAAGCTCTGGCGTCGAGGCTCGTTAACGTTAAGCGTCGGTGAGGCGCCCTCGTCGGTCCCGGACAAAATTAAGGAAAATGAAAACATTTTGAAGCTCGTTAACAAGTGATTACTCAACGGTGCAAGTTGTAAAACGCGGAGAGTTTACTCGCAGCAGATACAAGGTATGGGCCGTAATGTTCCTTTGTTGTTTTGGTGCCCATTTTTTTTTTATTTTTTATTTTTTTTTTTTTAATGAATGGCCAACTAACGTTAACGTCTGCGTTAAATGAATAAATGCGCTGTAGTCTCACCGTTGTCGTCTGGATTGTAAAGTACAGAGAGACCGTAAGGTTTTTCGAGAAAAGTGGTGCAAACGTTGACGGTACGGAGCCGACGTCGTACGTAATTGCTCTGTTTAAGATCAATTATTGCGCAAATACGTCTGTAGATCCCTTTTGAAAGCTTCCTTCTGCGTTTGGATCCAAGTCTTTGTCAACCTGTTGTTGTTTTCCTCCACCTCCCCCCCCCCTATTGTTGCACACACTATGATATTTCTATGGTTATTATTTTAAAGCTCTGCCTGAAAATGCAGTATGCCTATGAAAGTAATTCAAAGTTTGCATGCATTTCACGTCTCGCTCGTCTTAAGTGTACTCGTATGCCGCAGAAGTTGTGATTTCTGCATACTGCAATATTTTTTGTGTGTTTTTCTACAGAAGAAGATGGAGCCTTTGGACCCCAGCAATAATGTGTGAGTTAGGATGCAGAGAGGAAGAGTTTGCCCCTTTTTGTGTCTGAACTTCAAAGCGACATACCTGAACAGCATCATCACAAACAAATATGTTGTGATTTCATATTTACGTTGTTTTTTTTTTAATGCTTTGTTTTACAGCGAAGGCAATGGCTATTTCAACCGACGCATTTCCTCGGTAAGTGTCACACTGTTTTCTTTTCTTTTCTTTTTTTTTTTTTAGATGAAGCCTGAACAAATGAATAACCTGAAGTATATCGCTTACAATTTTCAGATTTTAAAAGTACAACGGAAATCAACTACGTCCCCCGACGAGGAGCAACATGAAAATGTGGTAAATGGCGTTACTTACCCTAGAAATATACAATTAGATAGTAATGACTTTGTTTAGTGTTATGTAATTTATCATTCATGTTTTTTTTTTACTAAGGTGGAACCAGTCATATCAGTGGAAAAGAGGACTTCAAGGAGAGTCAGTTTTGCTCCTGCCAATGATGTTCTCCTCTTTTCCAAGTGAGTTACAAAAAATAAAATCATAGTTTTACACGAGGACATTTCACACTAATCAGTACTTTTATTACTTTTATTTATTTTATAGGGATGTGAAAAATGCCTCCCCTGCTCGCAGTGCTTTACAAGAGATGATAGTAGCAGCAAGTATGTAATACTTGTAATATGTATAAAATGTCCTTTTAAAAAAATGTTAAGCATCTTTTTAATCTTTCTTTTGTGCTTTTCCGCAGCAGCAGCCACACAAAATAGGTACGGTGGCACAAATCTGGCTCCCTCTGTTAATTCAGCTGCATTTCCGCTTACTCAGATGTACAGTCTTACCAAACCTGTCAAATTCATCCATCTTAACGCTTACTTTCTTTTTCTTTTGTTTAACGTTAGGGGCCAGATAGCGGTCACTGAAGATGGAGGTCAAATCATGGGTAGGGATATTTTGTATTTCCTTTACGTCCTACAGATATCAGCAAATGCTCGCATCACCTGTTGTAGTGGAGGATTGCTATTACTAAATTTATGTCTCCAAATGTAGGTATGGAAAACCTTCTGAATGCGCCTCTACATGCTTCTCAACAAAGGGAAGAGGTGAGTTCGAAGTCTCTTTCACAGCCACAAAATGGTCAAACTGATGTTATAATTATGATACAATATATTATCGTTGTGCTTTACAATCCTCGTTTTGTGTGTGTGTGTGTAAAACTTGATATTTAGTGACCTTTGACCTAAAGATATTTGACTTTACTAGGTCAACTTTGACACCAGAAGTGACTTTGGCGAGAAAACCGTGATGTTTTCTACAGATGATCCATTAATGGACATGACCCACTCTCACACCGTAAACATTGCCGGTGAAGCAGAATTATTTGGAGACGTGTCCGTCCAACGGTGTGACATTTTCCCGACCGGCGGAGAGCAAAGAGTGATGTTCACTGTGGACAACGGCTCCACTGGTATGACCCCAAGTCACCCTGGCAACATTGCGAGTGGCTCAGGAACACCATCCACGAGCAGAAACGTGGATTCAAGAGTAGAGAAGAGAAACGTACCCGCGTTGGCGCCTTGTTTGGATCCTGGATTTGCCAACTTCCTCGCGAGCCTCTCTAAACCAACTAACGGCGTCGCCAGAATGACTCCTCCTGCTGGACCGTCCGCCGAAGAAACAAACAGCGCCCAGGCCAAGGCTACGAAACAAAGAGTCGGCGTGGATAAAGAAAATCTCGCCCCAACTTTTGCTTCCGCCTTGATGGAGAAGTCGCTAACTAACGCCAAGACGGTGGGAGAAACGTACTACGGAAGCGCTCTCTGGCCTGACGATGCGAGGATGGATGTGACCGAAGCCCAAACGGGCGTCGCTCTGGGAGGCACCGACGACGATCCTTTTCAGTGTCTTTTCCCCACTCGAGACATGTACGCCCACTCTGACGGTAAAGTGTCCCAGAGGATGAAGAGCAAACGGCAGCACAGCGGTGAAACCTCGCGAGGAGCCGACCCGGGTAAAAAAGGTAGGACGATATCTAATGTTGTGATTGTTTCGACGTGCCTTTCTTTAACTTTAACGGGGCTTTGACACATCGAGAGCAGAATACTAGTGATGAGAAGTACGTTGTATGATGTCCTTTGTGGTGATTTTAGGAGGAGCTTTTTCAAGGCCGAGAACGTAACATGATATCTCGGGTATCGTAGCTCTCGCTTGGAGACAACAAGTTTTGAACTGAACGCCAGCATTATAGATCAGGTGTGAACTTCATACACACAGGAAGTACAGCTCTGCATAACTCGGCCTCTACTGCTTTAGTTTTGACTATTTTCTTTCAAGTCGGTCTCTTGTGAGTCCCACAGATTTATACAATATTAGAGTGCGTTTTCCTTTTGCTGCAACCATTGCACCGTTGATTGAATTACAGTTTTAATGGTATCTAATTACGTTTCATTTTCCAAAATTAGAGAAGAGCTCCTTCACTGTGCCTCCTCCTCTATGTGCTTCTCAAAGACAAAAGGTGAGTTTCAGATTTATTTTTACATTACAAAATAAATGCACAATTGTATATTATATTTTGAAACTTTGTCACTTTTGTTATATAGGAGTTGCTGTTGTTGTTAACATGCATCAGTATAATCTTCAAAATGTTGTGTTTTAATGCTCAATAATTATTATGCAACATTTTTAGTGAGTATGTGGTGACTGTCTTTTTGTTCTTCAGCTCAGCTCTGACGCTAACGATGAACGCAGAGAGAAAACGGTAATGTTCACTGCAGGCAATGAGTTCATGGACATGACTCGGAGTCACACCATGAATATTGCCGTTGGTCCATTTGCTGCTGCTCAAATGTCAGGAGGTAATTTCGAATTAGGATTTAAGAACTTTCTTGCAAGTCTCTCCAATCCGAATGACCCCATTTGGAATCGTGAGGTTCCCAGATTGATGCCGACCGCTGCACCGACCTCTCCAAATATTACTTCAGGACTGCAGAGCAGCGGAGCACTCGGCTCATCTAAGCATAAAGGTATGGAAACCCCAAACCCTGCAGTTCATTTATTTTCGAAGTAACTGAAGATTGTAAGAGTAAAAACAATTTAGACCTTGGGACAATGATGGAAATAAAAAATGCAATCCATAAGGAATAATTTGCAGATTGTCTGTGTTGATAATTATTTTTGGCTCTAAAATGTATTGTAAAAAAATGACTGTTACAGTTTCCTAAAGCTCACGTTGAAATCATCAGATGTCTTGTTTTGTCCAGCCATCAATTAGATCCGAAGTTTACTAACATCCAAGTAACAAAACCACTGAATCTTCATATTTGAGAAGTTAATAAAATATTGTCGCAGCTCTTCATTTTCAGATGGGGGGGGGGAAACTATGTCTGATTCGTTTTGCTAATTTGTTTTTTATGTGATGTCCATGTTAAGGTTTGGAAACTTCATTGAAACCATCTTTAAAGATGAAGGTGTGGAGACCTCAGGTGAGATCAAATATTCACCGACTTGAATTTTCACGAAGGTCTTTTTTTCTCCTGATGAATTAAATTGCGGCTTACTTTTACCGAATAACGCGTTTCCAAAAAGTTGAAGCCGTATATATTGTCTGTACTGTTTATACTTTTCTCTGTGAAATCTTTCTCCCTGAAATTGTAAAATATTTTGATTTTGGTATTTACAATTTTTGATGTGAAGATTGGTGTTTTCTATGGCCGTACACTAACTGATTTTTTTGTTTGTTTGTTTGTTTCCACAGGACAAACTTTACAGTGAGGATGACTACAGAGAGAAAACGGTGAGGTTTTCTGCAGATGATGCCCGTATGAGTATGACAAGAAGTCTCACCGTGAACATTGCCACCGAGTTACAACCGCAGTCGCGTCCAAATGTGGACTTAGTGCCAGCTCAAGGCGACAAAACGGTGAGGTTCACTGCAAATGACGCGGCTATGGATATGACACAAAGTCACACTGTAAACATTGCCACCGATTTACAACCGCAGTCCGCCCAAAATGTGGACTTCATGCCTGCTAACGAAGACAAAACGGTAAGGTTCACTGCAAATGACGCGGCTATGGACATGACACAAAGTCACACTGTAAACATTGCCACCGATTTACAACCGCAGTCCGCCCAAAATGTGGACTTGGTGCCAGCTCCAGCCGACAAAACGGTGAGGTTCACTGCAAATGACGCGGCTATGGACATGACACAAAGTCACACGGTAAACATTGCCACCGATTTACACCCACAGTCCGCCCAAAATGTGGACTTGGTGCCAGCTAACGAAGACAAAACGGTGAGGTTCACTGCAAATGACGCAGCTATGGATATGACACAAAGTCACACGGTAAACATTGCCACCGATTTACACCCGCAGTCCGCCCAAAATGTGGACTTGGTGCCAGCTCCAGCCGACAAAACGGTGAGGTTCACTGCAAATGACGCTGCTATGGATATGACACAAAGTCACACGGTAAACATTGCCACCGATTTCGAACCAAAGTCGCATCCAAATGTGGACTTCCTACCAACTTGCGGAGAGAAAACGGTGAGGTTCACCGCAGAGGATATGGCCATGGATATGACCCAGTGCCTCACTGTAAATATTGACAGTAACTCGGCATCAAACTCTGTTTCACCGCACCAAAACGTTCTGCCCGTCGGGAAAACCACGCATTTTCCTTTTGCTGCAAAGAAGAGAGAAAGTGAAACCTTTGGTCGGAGCAGAAACAGATCCTTATCAGCACGTGGTTTGGATCCAGGGTATAATAACTACCTGTCAATGACGAGTGGCCCCAAGGATCATCTTAAAGCAGAAGCTACGTCTATACCATTCCTTCGGGAAAATCCTGACATCAATGGCCTTCTGCCGCAGCTTGAAACGCAGAAACCTGACATGAAAACTGGAGATGAAGCCGGAGGTTCGCTTTCAGCTGTCCTGGAGAAGTCGGTAAGTAAAACCGAGACGGACTCGCCAGAAATCACCGTCAGCATGGATATGACTGAAGCTCAGACAGGCTACATTTTGGGACCGACATGCACAGATGAGCCGCTTCAATGTCTTTCTTCAACACAAGCCCCCGATTCTGAACATGTGAAGAACGTGGAGGCGAGCGATGACGCCGTTGGGACGTCCAACCCCGATGATGCGGAAATAACAAAGCTACTTGACTCGAGTGAAACGGAGACCAAGAAAGAACCTGAACCGAGAACTTCGACTTCCCCCTCGTCACAGAAGACGGAAAGCTCGCCCAGCGCCGGCGACCAAGATGCGGATACGCTGCGTTCACGGAAATCTAGGCGACAGAGTTTAGCCGATATCCAGTCAAAAGTGAGACGTTTAAGCGCGATGATAAACACGGCTCCTGATGCCGTTGCCACGGACGCCTGCACCGCACCTCTGCCTCAGACGGACCACGACCCGAACGCAAACTCTCAAGAGAAAAACGTATCCCTGCCCGTCGAGGAGCCAGAACTCGAAATGGGTTTGGTGAACACAGAAGACGACACCGGAGCGGAACGACCCCCGGCTACGGCCACCGCGACTCCTTTCAGCCTGAACACCAAACATCTCATGTCCAGATTCTCAATGGGGGGCTTGAAGGCCAAACTCCCCCAAAGAAGCAAACCTGATGATTCGAAGAAGGCAAAAGCTGCAGAAAACACAGGGGCGGTCAATGTTGACATTCAGCTGAGCAACTTTGACAACGACGTGAGCAATATTTATGATGAGGAGCTGGATGGCTACGAAGACGTGTCCGAAACGCTGGACATCGGGAGTCCGCCGAAAATCCCTGAAAAAGAGGATCTTTCCCAACAGTTCAACATGGAGGAGCTTTTGGAGGAAGATGTGTTTGAAGAGGACTTTATGAGCGCTGTCCAGGGACAGAAAAGACCTTTCCCAGAAGGTGAAAATAATATGGAGGATGAGAAGAGAATGCAAGCACCCACTGAGATTGTTGAAATGGTAAGTCAAGTTTAATTACGCTATGAGTGGATGAAGGTGGAGTTCTGTAAATTCTCAAATATTCACAGAGGTTTTTGTTTATCGTATTTACTTTTTTTAGTACAAATCCAGGTTAAAGAGTATAATCTTTACATATTGTTTATTAGCATAACATCACATTTGAAGCAAGAAGCCTTCTGTTCTGTGAAATCCTCCAGGTTTAATTCCTGGTTAATGGAAACTTCTTTGCAATACGAGAAAACCAACATTTTATGTGGTTTTTGCAACTACATTTGTGAATGAAAACGGCAGCGGGCTATACAGTATGACTTTCAAATTTGATAATTTAGTCTATATTATATTACAATTTCTTTTGTGTAGATTTAAATGGATTCCGTTTTGTGTTTTTCTCCTTTTTATTTTTATCTGACCCTTCTCCCGCGGCGTTACAGTCAAATGTTGGAGAATGTGAAAGTAACATTGCAGCTCGTACGACCACGCAGACCATCGATTCCTCCAGCGGCGGTCACACAGCCAGCATCAGATGTGAAGCTACATTTGAGTCAAGTGAGTCCTTAAAGTTTCCAATGCAAAGGGGAATCATTAAGATCCTTAGTGGCCTATGCTTTATGTTTGCTGACATCATTTTTGCTTCTTTTTTACCTTTTGATGGTTTTTTTTTTTTTTTTCCAGCTTTTAAACAAAGCATGTTCGAGCTTGATGACCATGCCAGTGAAGGACAGAAGGTATGTTGTCTTTAGATATATTTCAAAATGATCATTTCTCTGGTTCTGATATTTAACTTCCTTCAATGTTTTGATTACAGAAACTGGAGGATGGCAGCATCACAGTTTCCGAGTTCTTCAAACTCTTCAACATAGACTTTGTCATCCATAATCCTCGACAAAGTGTCCTTCCTGGAGGAGTAGGTTCAGCTTCATATATATTGACTTTTTTTTTATTTTATTTTTTTATTTTTTTTTATAGATGGATGTAGATATAAATATTCTGTTGTGATGTTTTCTTTTTCTTTTCGCAGCTTTTATCAGACCCAGATCTCACGCCAATGGATTTACTGAAAGCCAAACATATCAACCGTCCTAAACAGATGGTCTACGAGACAAATGTCACAGACCTCACAGAGAAGGTGACAAGGTCAGTGCGGTTCGGGTTACATAACATATTCATGATTAACCAATCTAAAACTACACATTCAATATTATCTGAGAGGGTTTTATGTCATTTGTTGGATGGCGTGGCCTCGTCACGCCTGTCTGCTCTTTTGAAACTCAGTAGTTCCAGTATTAAAGTGGAAGTGGCATACATACACTCTTTTAAGAAGTTCAAAATAGCTGTTGTCTGGTAACAGTTCAATATTTTATTAATATATATTAGGTTTGAAACTCAAAAACAAGTCTTTTTCCAGGTTGAAGGTTCGGATGCAGGATCTAGACAAACCTCTGAAGACAGTTAATAGACCGCTGTGGGAAGAGATGAAGCATTCTACAGAGAGAGAGGTACGAAAGGATGTGAACTTTTAAAAGTGCAAAAATCTCTTTTACGAACTTCCCCGCAAGAAACTATCTGCAGTATAATTGTCACATTTTGAAACACTATGTGCCCTTTGCTGTGTGTGCTTAATAGAAATGGTAATGAATGTGCTATGTGATCTCAATCTTAACCCTTTTTCTGTATTTGCTCGAATCAACAGCTCAAATCTTTCGGTGCAAAACTCAAGGAGAGAAGTAACTTCTTCAGAAAAACAAGCAAAGTTCAGTCCCATGAAATGAAGGAGATCCTGTATACAAATCTTATTCAGGCTAGTCTGGTAAGAACCTTCATACAAAAATACTAAACCGGGACATTAGAGATGGTTTTAAGTGAGAAATGTAATTAATTTTTTTTTATTATCATTCGTAAAAGGAGGAGCAGCTGAAAGTGAGAGGAACAATTGGGGAAGCAGACGAGATGCTAAAAAGTCTGGATGACTACATTCATGAATTAGAAACGGGTATGGCTACAGTGGGGACTTTGTAATATTTGTTTGTAATAGCAACAATCGTGTGCATTGTCTATAAATGAACTTACTAATTCAGACAGCATGAAGGTGGATGTTGCTGCTGCAGCCTGATCCGTTTTTTTCCTCTTCGTTTAGAAATTACTGCAGTCGAGGAAAAAGGCTTCGAAAACAAACCAAGTCTGAAATCAATACAGAAAGGTAAAAACCACTGGATTATTTTTGGTTTGTTTACATTCATGTGCTCAAAATGAAAATGTCATTGTGAGTTTTTTTTAATTGAAGAAATAATGAAAATCAACAAGACTTTGGCTGACGATGAGAGGTGAGTTGAGGCATCCTTACACGGAAAGTTTGACAGAAACGTAGACTCTTAAGCAGCACGTTAAATTATGGTAAATATATCAAGTTTTCTTTTTGCTTATTTTTTTGTTTTTTGTTTGTTCCCGCGAAAGACAAATGTGTGAACTGGAGATGCAGAGGAATCAGACTTCCAATAAACTTTGTTGGCTGAGAGAGGAGACGAGGACCCTGGAGGAACACATCGCCATGCTGCATCTGTCAGTTTCAGACTTTTTACACCTTCACGACGATTTTGCATACAAAGATAACGAAGTAAAATCTATTTTGTATATTCTTTACTTCAGGGTGAATGAATGGAAGTTCAAGGAGGCAAAGGACAACTGCAAAATCTACACTTTTCTCTACAACACCTTGTATCTCGAGTTGGTGTTTGAAAGTTCCGATGGTAAGATTTTCTTCACGTTATCTCATACAAGCAATCACTAGAGAGCGGCTCTAATTTGAATTTGTAGTAGACGTTGTTCACGGCAATAATATTGTTTCTCTGATAGCATTTCCTTTTTAAATTAAGATGTGCATCCACATGCAAATCAAAGCAAAACATCATTGCTCTCTAAACACTTAAAATTTTGGCTCTTTCAGCCACATCTCAGTCGCTATTGTCCATTCCTGCCCGTCAGTCATTTTATATTTGTCTCTATCAAAACCTTTAACGATATTTCAAATAGTAGATTAGGTACCCTGGGTGAAGAGTTTTTCCGCACAGTTCTCGTCCTTTGTTCATTTCTAATATCTATCCATGTTTCTGTTTTTGTAGATGACGATGATGATGACCGTCAGCGTGAGCGGAAAATATCTCGCATCACTTTCAGATTCGACTTTGATGGTGAGAAAACAAAATACGGGACGTCACGAGTCATCATTCGTGACGATTTTTTTACTGAATCCGCGTTGCTGTTTCTGTGCGTTCAAATCTCGGTCCACGTCGTCTACTTTCATACCTGCCACGAGAAATTTACATTTCCCAAATCTTTGTGTGGATGTGCTGTCCGCCGGAACTTTTATTATGAGCAAACCGATTTGTCGCGGGTCATTTGT
The DNA here is from genome assembly GCF_029030835.1 of Brachyistius frenatus. NCBI lineage: Eukaryota > Metazoa > Chordata > Actinopteri > Embiotocidae > Brachyistius > Brachyistius frenatus. Next base: position 276,320 of record NW_027210885.1, read on the forward strand.
GAAAACAAACCTGTACATTTTGCTGTCTACCCAGAGGCGAAGTCGCAGGGCTACGCCCGCCTGGTTCACAAACTGGTCTCCCAGTACATTGAGGGAGAATCTGCGTGGGTGGAGAAATACTCAATGAGCAGACATATTCCCAAGGTGGGTGTGAATGAAGATACGTTTGGTTGATTTCGAGAGGTGAGCATGCGAAAGTTGTTCTTAGACTTTCTGTTCAAATGCGGTCATATCTTCTTCATGGTCAGATCTTGTCCCCCTCTAAATGCAGAGACTCATGCACGCATTTAGAGGGGGAGAGTGTAACCCAGATTTTTTTTTAATTTTTTATTTTTAAATTTTTTTTGTAGTTACAATTTACAAATGTCCCTTAAACGCCTTACATGCAGATGATTGGTAAACATTACAAGGTTCCACGTTCCCGAAACACTTCACAAGCAGGCTATCGGTAGATGCTAGCCGGGCAGCTGCAGGCGGAACCGCCTCCGGTCCCCAGTTCCTGCAGCGCACGAGGGGTTTCCACTCAATTATTCTGTCTGCCGTTGCGGTTCAGCTGTTCCACGACGTCAGCCTGGTGGTGGGTCGCTGTCGCCTGCTGGGAGAGGAGGTGCGCCGGCTGAAGATGTGGGGGAGTATCCCGCTCAATATCCTCGACATCGACTGCGATGATGCTCGGTAAGAACTCGCCTCCGCGGGGAGATAAGACGACATTCCCACACTAGATCAAATAATCGCGCACGTCGGTTCAAAGTGCCAATCTACCGCGGCCCGCTTCTCACTTCAGTAGTGATGGTGCTGAATCTTCGGGGTTCTCAGTCCGAAGCAGATCACTTCACTTCAAATGCGGTCGCGAAACTCCACTATAATTGTCATTTCGTCCTTTTCAAGCAACAGCAATTTCGTCTTAATTAATACCATTTATCCAAAATCACATCGAGGACGGCTCAGTCTTAAATTGACACATTTCAAAAAGTTGACATTCAAAAACAAAATTCTGATATCCTGTTTTCTTCTTCCAGAGTGTGCATCATGTTCAGCAGTCTCAAGAAAATTATCAAGTTTGAGGTCATGTTGGCCGTCAATTTGATCAACAACTGCCTCGTCTTTCACGTACAGAGCTTCATGAACCTAGTCGGGCGCACAAAGTAAGTAGGACTCGAATGGGAATCAACAAATTCAGGTTCATTGAATAAAGTAAACTCGTACTTTGTTGGCATTCGGGTGGAAAGAAAGGCTCAATGTTAAAGGTCCCGTATTCTACATATTCAGATGTCTGTTTCGGAAAAGTGTAAAAATATGTCACTTTCAAAGCTATATGCGGTGCAACCAAATTAATATTATAAATAATAAGGTTAGAGCTGATTTGTATAACTTATTTAAAGGCCAGAAAGAACCAAAAAAAGGAATTATAATTGTTAATATTTTCATGTTGTTTCCAGGGTGCAATCGATTAAAGAGATCGTGTCGTCGTTCCCTCCCGGCAAGAATCGCTTGACGAAGATTGTCAAAAAGATTCACGAGACTTTCCTCTGCTGAGATCAGAAATACTTCCTGTGCAACTGCACCTGTGAAATGTTAGCTCTGTGCAAAACCTCTTAATTGCATTTTGTTTCAAATACTTTTGTGTTCCAATATTGTCGGAAGAAATGTTAAAATGGATAAAAAAAAAAAAATGCTTCAAATCAGATGAGTTTAAAACTACATTTCATGTCTTTGTCTTTCAGAGATTTGACCAAGAAGTCCCCAATATTTGTAAATACTTTTTTTTTTTCTCAACTAAAATGCTCTAAAAATGAAATGGGAAGAATTGTTGGATGTTGGTAGAATGAAACACTTTTCGCCCACCTGGAAAAAAAACGGCCAAATTCTAGATTACCATGTAAAAATTTTAACCTGTAAAATTGTGTTTTTTGCAGTGTTCAGTCAGGAAATTATAATCAATATTCCCAATGATGAAATCTACTTTGTTTGGCCAAATTTGGTGTTTTTTTGGTTTTTGTTTTTTTTTTGTCCCCCCCTCCCTTCCACTTCTGCATGCTATCACTGTTTTCTGCATATTGTTCCCTGGAACAATCATTTTCTTACTGCCTTCACTTAGTTGACTGCATCACCGATTTATGGTTTTGTTTATTTGCATTCTTCAGTGGGTTTGTTCTCCGTAAAGACAAGTTCTGTTCATCGCTCCACATCCAGCGGTGACCAAGAACCTATCAAGTCGTACGGCGACAAAAACGGAAAGGGTGTGATCTATAGTTTCTACAATATTAAAATCAAACTAAAAACACAGGATTTTTGTGTATTTCATATTTCTCTCTTTCTATCTCTTTTATTTATTTATTTTTTACACATCCCCTTTAAGGAATGAGCTGCAAATTAGACATTTAAAATCCATTTTTCAGAGCCAAATGCTGCACCTCCTGCCCTGTGGTTGGGCTTCAGAGGGCGCTGTGGGCCTGTAGAGCATCACGTTTTCCAATATCTATAACCTCTCCTGAATTAAACATCTATCCCTGTGAAGTCTTTTCCAGGTGAATTCCAAATGTTTTATCTTTTTTAAATGGGGAAAAAAAACAAAACCTAAACAGCCTTCAGGATGAAACGGTTGAACCCATTCTCCCCTCAGTGGTTTGTTTAAAAGTACTGAGTTTACAAGGACATGAAAAGAAAACGGTAAATTATAGATCATAAATATGTTTAAATTCTGCTCAAGCAAGCCTTAACCGTTTGCATTTATTTCAACCAGAAATATCCATCTCGTAAATTTTGCCGCTTTAAATTCATCAAACAAATATAAAACTACTCAGAAAAAAATGACACAAATTAGAGCAAATGAATTGATACCCGACGCATTTGAAGACGCCGTTAATTCCTCTCGGTAACGAGTAAAGGATCAAACGAACCTCAGCGTTATTTGTCTCCCAAGACGGTGGAAGACGTGGACGTCGGTGCGATCGAAACAGCCGAGACATGACTGACGTGGACAGTGTCCAGAGTTCATCTGAAAGGTCAAACGGCCAGAGACGAGCCTCCGAGAGAACGGAGGTGGAGGTGGAGGGGGGAGGGGGGACAGCGACTGTCAGCCGTCCATGCCAAGGGTCAGAGTGGACTTTCCAAACCGTCACCCTCGAGTGAGCCGTCAGGGGAGACGAGGTCCTCCCCCTCTCTCTCTCCCTCCCCACAAGAAACAACGGCTGCTGTCAAAGCAGATAGAGGACGGCAGCATTTGGGTCTCCTGACCTCCTGAGGGTCAACGCCATTTCGTTTCGATCGATCCGCTGACGGATTTTTCATTGAAGTGCGAAAGTGATTTATTCATTCGATTTTCATACAACGATGCAAATAGAAGTTAGTTTGCTTTTCTTTTCTTTTTTTAATTAACCACGGTTTTGTCAAATCAAAAAGATTGTCGCATTTTCTGTTTGACTGAATTTCTGTGGGGTTGTTTTTTGGTTTTTTTTTTTGCAAATAACTTGGTGGAAAGGTCTTTGCTCTTCTTTCCCAGTGTTCTAAATACTCACACATTTGTCGGTAGTGAAAAAGTGCAATTTCATCGAGTAGTAAAAACGAATTCCAGGAACCGGCAGAGCGACGTTGTCTCTGCTGGTTGAAGTGGAAATTATCTCCCACCTGCTGTCACTGGAAAATCAGTGTTGCCCCAACAGAAAATACTGGAAGTAAATGTCAGATTAGCATTTGGACAAATTGAACTGAAATGCATGAAATCAAAGGTTTGATTCGGAGTTGGGCAACTTCTTGAAGAGCCACAAATGAGTCCGATGGAGGTCTGTGAGCTAAAATGTAATATATTTTACACATAGTTTACAGGAAAAAAAAAAAGTGTCTGAGCCCCAATCTGGGCGTCTGCGGTTTAATTGGTAAACGACACTGTGCATCTTGGATTGAACGGGTGGATCCAAACTCATTAAAACACCAACAAACAGAAGCAAAAAAAAAAACCAGTCAGTCAAATGTCAAAGAAATGCACTCTCATGCACTATAGGATAGTTTCATATGATCATATACGGCTTCAAAATATAAAAGATATTTTTTTGCTTGAGGCAAAGTACATCATCATAAGAGATGTGATGAAACACGTTTTCTTTCTGAGACAAATGTACGGTTTTATTGTGATTTAGATCAAATTAGGTGTCGACATTGTCACCGCACCCGAGGCCTAATTCTGTAAAGTGGAACATTTGGCCTCGAGCGACCTGTTTCAAATCTGTTTATCCTCAGATGCGGGAGCAGTATTTCACCTTCGTAACCTCATCAGGGTCCTCAGCTGACATCACAGGGAAGCAAGGTGTGAGGAAATACAATTGGTTTTGGATGATGGAAAACTGCATTGTGATTTCATTTGTGTTGAGGCCAGATGCACTGGAGCTTTACATGTAATCCACAAAGAAAGAAATACAAATAAACAGCATATATTCACTTTATTCTACTGTGGAGGACTATTTTTTTGATTTCTCTTTACAGGAAAATAAATCATTTTAATAGTCCTATGCTATCATTTTCAGTGAGTTTCAATTGGTGGCAACTTTCAATATATTTTTCTCTTAACATCAAAGTTGAATCTGCATTTTCAGCTGCAGATACTCGTGGTCACCTGAGGACATTTAAACATTTAAACAACTGTCCAGTGAATTGCTTTGAAATTCAGATATTAAGCTCCAATATATCCGACTTTCCCCCTAAAAAGAGTGTGATCAGCAAAAAACAAGCAAACATGGATGTCTGACATCGGCCACGTTCAATTGTTAAAGGTTAGTATATGCTGAATCGTAATAAATAGTATTTCCCATTATTACTTGCCACATGATGGCGATGCAGAATTAGCTTTTAGCTCAAACTACCACTGTGACAAAGTACTCACTCACAGAGCCGCTAGCAGAACTGCAATTGTCCAATTAATTTTTAATTGAGCTCTTTAAGTAACTGCAGCATTATACACTCTTAAGTTTAAATATTTTTTGCGCTAAATACTCACCTTGATACACTGCACCAGTGTAATTCTGCTTCATATGCAGTAGTAGTATACGTGGCGTGGGGTCTCTCAGGGCTCAGTTCTGGGACCAGTCTGAATCGCATCGCCTCGCTTGATTTCCGCCAGTTTTTACTGGTTTGATTAGTTTTCAACTCTGTAAAAACCCCGATGGATAAATAAATAAATAAATAACTGCACAAAACATTTGGCAAAGAAATGAAGCATAAATATGCAGGAGCTCATCAGCATTTCATTTACAGAAGCCGTTTTATAGGTCAAGTTCACCAGAGAGCTAATTTGCAGTAAACCAGCGACTGTATCTGTAAACACTGTCTGCCAACACCTCCAGTCTGCAGTGATTCACCTCGGATGTCCTCCACTTCCTCCGACCTCGGTGGCCGTGTTTGTCCGCGGAACAACTCGGCCATGTCTTGTGATGATTCTCGTAACGGCGCTGCTTCAGACAACGCTGCTGGAGAAAGATAAAGACCGAACCGTCGAAACCAAGTGTGGGACTTTACAGCAGGTCCAGAGGGAAGGTCTGCGCTAACACAATGGATTTATTCTGAAGGCGTTGCAGCTACAGTTCATTATGCTGTCAACAAGAACGGTCCAGGGGTAAAAAAAAAATGAAACGTATAGCCACTGCTGCAGGGAGAACCCCTCGTGGATCATGCTCGCTGCTGTTAACACGAGACATTACACAGCAGAGAAAAAAATATCCCATTTTCAGTTGATTGTGATCTTACTGGAGTTTTACTGTTTATTTTTTGGAATCAAAATAAATAAATTACACGTAGCTTTTTAACTGATTTTTTTTTTTTTTCTCCCCGCATCGTACCTGCGAACCGACGAGCTGATACATGTCGATGCAAAAGGCCAAAATGCAACGTTGTTCCTGGAAACAACGTTATTGTAATATGTAACATCCATGTGTGCAAATAATCTCACGAAGGCCCATTTTTCTACAGTTGCTAATGATTCAAAGATAAATATGAACATTTTCTAAATATGCACTTTTATACAAAAATGACTTCTTTTTTTTTAAGACATTTCGGGTCTTAATTTGAAACTTACCCTCCGATTCACGCTTATTCAACCAGATAACCAGCTGGTCTTCATTCTCTTTATATCCGGGTCAGATACGCTGGTCCGAGTATGGACCTTCAAATCTTTTAGAGAAAATTGACAAAGACTACTATGTCGTTTGAAAACATATTTAGTCCAATATGTAGGTTTTTATCCTCATCTTGCACATTCGTTTTTCCTCGATGTTTGTGTGCATTTGTTTGATACTACCTGTGCAAAATAAACTGCGTGTTAGATTCTTGCAGGGAATCTTTCTTGTATTTAATAACATATTTTTCCCCCATTTTTTTTTAATTTCCTGTCTTGATTTGAAGCAAAAGAGGTGTTTAAAAATTTAAAAAAAAAATTGTATTGTTTAAACCATCAGTTTTATAGGAATCTAATGTCTCCTTGGGAATTTCCAAAAGCATTTTCCACATAAATAACCTCGATGAAATGGAGGTCTAACTATGTTAGACTATAGCACACAGATGTGCTGAGAGTAGGGCAGCGACTACAATACCACAAAACCCCCCCGCCCCCCTCAAACACACGCACATACATTGATTTCACTCCATTGTTCACGCCAGAAATACCCTTTAAGATGAGTGACGACATGCGACACATCCAACACGTTTAAAGAAGACAATGCGCAGTTAAGATCGCTGATTGCACGCAAACATTTTTCATCAATAAGTGAAATATTGCCGCTGCGAACAATGTGCACGACTTCTGCAGGAAGTAAATGCTGCTGTGATGACGGCCTCCACGTTAAAACGCGAGTTTGTCTTTGTGTGTCTGAGACAGAAGCGTGGGGAGTCTTTACACTGTCGACTTGCAATGTCAGCGTTTTTGTCACCGCACGCTCTTATGTCCATCAGTCCCCCCCCCCCCCTCCCCTCACCCCCTCCACACACACACACACACACACACACACACACACACACACACACACACACACACACACACACACACACACACACACACACACCCCACTCACAGGCGTCCTGCACTACAGTGGGCCTTCTGTATAGCTGAGGTTATATTGTTAGGGGGCATTAGAGGCCGTCTTAATTGGTCCTTCCAGGCAGGTAATTAGCTCTGATGGCATGTGCTCCCATGGTAATGCGAATGACGGGGACACAGCCACGTCCTGCCCCTCACCCCAATCACCGACACACAAATAAAGACGACGTGACCCACCGAGTTGCCACATTCTCTGGTCATTCTCGGGAAAAGACAATAGGTCTGCCTTGTTAAAATAGGCTCCCTCTCAGCAGGGGGACAGAAGGGCGGCAGCAGCTGTCCCACACTATCAAGCTTCAGTGGTTCGAGCAGCCGCGGAAAGCATCCCGTCCAGAGGTTGTTTTTTTTACTTCTCTGAGGGCACATTACATCTCATTAGCAGTGAAATACTAGAAAAGTATTATTTTTCCTTAAATCTGTGTTCTGCTGTGGAGACCGAAGCTTACAAAGCTTGTTTTCCAAATTACGATGCTATAAAATACATCCGATTAAAAGACACGCTCAGCAAGAGTCAGTTAAATGAATGAAAAACCCATGTGGACTTTAATCTTCCAATAGAATAAACAACAAAGGTAGAAATGTGTCGCTGTGCAAAGATTTCCATATGCAGCAGTACTAGTGAGACTCAGTTTAGGACGCTAACTGCATCATTTACCGACGCAAGATGAATCCAAGTTTCAGTGCAGTATCAAGGTAAAGCGTGCAGTACATCTGTGAGTCCACTAGAGGGCAGCATGTCGTTGTGAAGGCTGGCCTCACTTAGACGCATGCGACAAGGTCATGTCATGGAAGTCGTGAGGGATTTCATGCGACGGAAGTCATTTGACAAAGTACAAAAGCTGGGTAGTCCGCGGAGGCTAGAGTTCAAGTGTGGAAGAATAACACCGGTATCACGCCAAAAGCGTGAAATAGACACGCCCGTCCACTACAGCAAGGCGCGAGATAGCTGCTCGTGGCACTGTCTTAAGGGTGACGGTTACACGTTTTCTTGTCGCGGACAAAAATAAAACCTACTGCAAGCCATGTGATTAACAGTAAAATGAAACTTTTAGCAAAAACACTTGGTTGGGGTTTGGAAAAAAAACTATTCAAGAAGAACGTTGTCACCTTCTGGATTTTAACCTTTGCGATTATTGCCACCTATTCCACGTTGGGGAGAATGCGTTAAGGATTTTTTTTTTTTTTTTTAAAGCAATGTAGTTTTGGTGCATAACCTTAACGACAAGGTTTTGTCTTCAAATCAAGTCATATTCACCTGCAAATTCAAAATGATCTTTTGTGTTAATGATGACACAAACTGTTCCGAAGTTCTTTTCAAATGGCGAAGATGTGTTGCTGAAGCTGAAGCTGTTTTTTTTTGTTACCTTGCTGTAAAAACAAGGATAATGAAGCTGTAAGATAAACTATGGGTTTAAAAAAAAAAAAAAAAAATCGATCCACTACTGGATCCGTACAATCTAACGCCGGGTCCATCAAATGGACGGCAAATGACTTCAGTTTAGCTTCCAGCTCAGTTCGACTGAATCCAAACTATTCTCTGCCACAATGGCTTCGCTTTGCTTCGGCCGAATGCCGTTTCGGGTCTATTTGTATCCATGGAAGACAAACAAGTACCAGCAACCCCAGCGAACCGAGAGCATTGTGGGTGAGGTGCCTATTCTCCGGCAGAATAATGATGACAAAACAGGAATTCTGACCTTGTTCGGGGGAGCACATCCTGGGGCACGCAAGCAACAAGGGAACACAACAATAATAGCTTTTCCTAAAAATATAAGGGCCTGACAGAGGAGGGTTTCCATTACAATGGCCTTGAGAGTTGGGTGTTGCACAAGAGGAGAAGGGAGGGTGGGGGGTGGGGTCTCTTTATGAGACAAGCGTAGATTGGAATCATTTATTTGAAGCCGTGCCAGGAAGAGAAGGACTTTTGAAGCTGACGAGGAGCCATTTTTTTTTGTATCCCTCCTCATGCTACACACCAGACCCTGTTTTACTCTGTGGACTATATTTAGTGCTGTTCTTTGATCCCAATAGGTTATTATATAAAGGTCAAACCCAAACTTTAGATTTTTTTTTGTTGCTTTCAGTCCAAAGCATTCGTACATCCGGCAGAAATAGAACAACATCAGCATTCATTAGGAGTTTCTATCCTCCAAATGTACTGTAAGTCCAATAGTCTCTCTCTTTTAGCTCTGTTTTGTTCTCCACCGTCGTCTGAGGGATATATTTGGCTCTTTAGCTGGTTTGGTTTAAATGCTCCACTGTGTTAACCAGATAGTTGCCAGCATTGTCTGTCTGCTATGTGATGCAGACCAGGAAGTCTTACAGTGGGTTCATATGACCTTTTTTTTTTTTTCTTCTTGAAAACAGCCGCCTGCAGCTGCTGGAAACGAAGGCGATCAGAGCGGTGAAACTGAGCCGGAACGGCAAAGTCGTGGCTCTTAAACCAAAACAACGAGGTCAAACGTTCTTTCAGCGGAGCTTCATAGATGGGTGATGATTCTCACAGAAGCATCGTCACATGGATTCATTTGAGCATTTTTAATGCGGCACAATGTGAAAACCTTAAGCCATGATGAGATAACGTGGACCTCGATAACCCCACTCCTGTCACCGTCACATCTTTCTGTCTTCACCGTGCGTCCTTCCATCAACTCCTCACACACCTCAAACACACAAAGTGCGCGTTATCGAGCGCCCTTTTGACACGTGGCGCTATTTTGAAATCTAAGCTCGCGTGAGAGGATTTAGGAGCGTCTCCCGGACGAGGCCAGTGGCGGCTGAACGTCCAGACTGCCGGACGGGTGGATAGCGGCCATCTTGACCCACACCCTGAGCCCGCTAACAGAGGCGCAGCAGCCACCTTGGCTAAGTGCATTCCCCGAGGCCCCGGCCCAAATCCCTGCTTGACCCTGACTGATAAACTATGCTATGGATAGAACGCATGAGCGTTTTTACCTTTAAAACAAAGGTTAGTCCAAAGTTTTTACAGCAACTGACCAGTCTTTGGGCTCCTAATGTGGATCAAAAAGTATCCAAACAAGTATTTCCTTTGCAGTGAATCTGGCAATATCTACATTCATCTGAAAATATCATCATTTTATTATTAAATCAATGTGTTCACACAACAGCTGGTGGATTTCTGGGTTATTTTTCTCAATAAATGTATATGAACAGTATTCACATAAAGTGAAACTGAAAATTTCAGTTCAATCAAGTTTCAAAATAATATTAATCATCAAAACGTTGCCTTAAATTTCAACAAGAAGTCAGGGTACGATTTTTGTTTTGGATTGATTGATAAATGCTGTTATAAAAGTCGAACTGTGGTCAAATCACCATGAAAGTTGTGATTTAATTCAATTCAATTCAATTGTATTTCTATAGCGCCAAATCACAACACAGGTTATTTCATGGCACTTAACACATTAAAGTCCTTACAGCAGAACTTTACAGCATTTATACAGAGAAAACCCAACAATTCAACAATCCCCACGTAAGCTAATACAAGAAAAGAGCAGGAAAATGGACAGACACAAAGAAGAGGGTCTGGTGGCTTCAGGAGGCTCCAGGTTTCGGCGTTCCTCTAAGTCCAGGCAGGTCTGGCCTGCGTCAGCCGCCTGCGGACAGTAATTGGTCGTGACTGGGAGGGCCCGGCACCCGCATGTCCTTGGAAGAACGGGATTAACACGTTGGGGGTGCCCCCGGATCCGGCTGAGGAGCTGATAAGACTCTTGGAAGGATCTTTTGTGGGTGATGTTAAAAATGAGGCCTTGGAGAGGACGCAGCATTACGTGACGGCAGAAAAGTTCACCTTGTAGGCAAAAAAACAACACACAAGTTTATTATTTCTTCCTGTGACTTTGTTCCACTTGAAAAGAGTTCAGAAGCGTTTCCAAACAACCACACAAAGCTGCGACCGTTTTCTTACAGAGTGCAAGACAAAAGACAACTTCTCAGCCAGTAGGTGACATACTGTAAATGTTGCCCTAAAATTATCAGCAAATTTGAAGTCTAACCGGTATAAAGTATAATATTGGTAGTGGTGGAGATTAATTATGAATTTAAGCACAATTTTGAGGTGCTTGCACTTACATTTTCCCCTATTTTACTTCTACAACTCTACATTTTATAGGAATAGAAAGTACTTTTGGCTCCACTACATGTATTTAACATCTAAAACTACCACTTACTTTTCAGGTGACATTACAGCAGATTACATTCCAGAAGAACACAGGATGAGATTATTATACCCCGAAGTGTTAAAATTCAAACTTTTTGTGTTAGCAGCTGCGCCAAAGGCACATTTGCCCTCGAATGATGTCATTTTAAATAAAAATGTTACGACAAAGTCCGAAATATGAAAGCAGATTTTTGTAATCATCTCACAACCCTTCAGGTTTATTTTAGGACTCTTTGGAGGAGCCTGAATCCATGAGTTTGGAAACCAGCTGACTACCCAATAGTATGTAAGTGAGTTAAAAGTATCTTCAGCAACAACAGCAAAGAAAAGGTTGCAGTACGAGTTTTTACATCAGCGTTGAGCGAGCAATGAGTCATTGGGGGACATTTGACTGCAGAAACAACAAAGTACAGAACACTTATCTGATAATACCGACGTCCTCGTACTTAAGTAGGTTTTGAATTCAGGACTTGTTTTTGTAATGGATGAATTTTACACTTCTGTATTGATGTTTTCTCTTAAGTAAAATATTTTGTTCCCACTGTTGGATTCAGCATCTACATAATACGAAGGCGTCATTGTCGGCATGTGAAGTGGTCCTTTTCTGAACTGGAACATGTTGCTACCTTCTCCACCCCCGTTTAAAAGGGCATTTTGTCAGACTGTACCTTTTTTATTTTTTATTTTATTGTATCTCCACTTTTTTTTTTTTTAAAGAAAGTATCCTTGAGAATGAATAACATCTTTCTTTTGTTTGTACACACTTGACAAACATCTTACTATGAATACTATGAATTTCAGAAAAACTTTTTTACTTTTTATGTTTTGCTGGTCAATGCTTTCCTAATAATTTACATTAAGTTATATGATGTGACAGGAAGGGCGTGGCATTGGTCTACAATCCAACACATGGAAAACAAACCTTCTAATAATAAATAAACAGTTAATGGATTTTTATTTGGGGTTCAAATGGAGCTTTTCTTTCAAGGAAATTCCTATTTTCCTTATAAATACAACCAAACCTCTTTCCAAAAATCTTCAAAAGAAATTATGAACCCATTAAATATTGTTCCTTCTCTTTGAAATTTTAGCTGTGAACAAATCCCATGAGAAGCCCAACTCCTCTATTGTTATTTTATTCATTTTTAAGATTTACATCCTCAGTAAGAGCAAGTGACACATTGATTAATTCATGTTAAAAATGACAAAAAATTATGCTTCACAATCCCATAACACTTATTTCTGACTAATATTCGTTTTGACAACAGGAAATCTTAATTTCTGATTATTTATTTTTTACTTCTTTGAGCTTTAGAGTCTCATTTGATCCCCTTGTTCATCCGTCACGGTGCCTTGTGGCCACCTCTCTGAGTGCAAACCAGAGGAGGGTGACTCCTGTACAATGCTTTAACTCGGCAGTCCCTCCCGTCTTATCGTGCCCCGCAGCTTGGCCGGATCGGGCAATATAAATTGAACTTGCCCAGCAGAGAGACGCCGGTTCCTCCTTTTGGGTCTGCACATTGTTTCGTCTAGGACCGTATTTATTTAGATGTAAATCAGGTCGCAAAAGTGTTACGTCCTGTCCTTGTGTAGTGGGCAGTGGACTTGGGGCTCATTTGTAGGAGGAAGTCAGTCCCATCGAGATTGGAGCTCTGCAGATTGTTTCCCATTATAAGGTTGTTATTGACGTGAGGGGGGTGGAGGGGGTGGGGTGACATCATGCAGCCTCGCCCTTCAGGGCAGGATTGGTGAGAAAGAACTTCCACACCCGTCACTTATTCATTATTCAGCACAGTGAGGAGGCTGAACTTCTCTATGTGTTCTTATAAGAAGCTGTTTCTGGGATTTGGGATATGACGGTGAATCCCAGAGGGTCACTCCAACACCTATGAGCACAAGGGGGGGGGGGCTTTCCAATCTGTGCACCATACAATACCCTCTGTCCTCAGAGTCCTGATTCAGATAAGGAAAAACTCCCTAAAACACCAAAAGTAAAAGAAAGAACGTGCACATACGCGGTGGGTTGATACAACCCTCTGCTCTCCACGTCCGCCTGCTGAAAAGTCCTACGCCAAGTTGCTTCCAATGAAAGTTGGAGTATTTATTATTTCTATAAAAGTTTGTGGTTTATTCTCGCCGAGGTGTACGTCACATTTAAGATACCGGTGGCCTTATAAGATATTAATACAGTATGTTAACTAACTCTTATCGATTTTTAAATTTGATATGATTTAATGGCAAATAACAACTCATTTAGTATCCTAGAAATGATATAGATGTGCTTTCCTCATTCTCACACACACACACACACATAAAAACACACTTTTACTCTGTACATACCTATATCGCCTATCGTGGCCATATCACAGACTCTGATGATGAATCTCTCTATAAATTTATATTTTTTGTGAATTTTTTTTTTTTTTTTCCAATTTAGACCAAATTATATCATCAAAGATTTAAAGGTAGGAAACAACGCTAAAAAAAAAAAAAAAAAGGTCAGTGTATGTGTGTGTGTGTGTGTGTGTGTCCTCTCGCGGTTCAGGTCTCGTGTCCTCTCGCGGCCGCCGTAGACATTCCTCCACTGTCAGTGTGCGGTGACGGACAAACATCGCTGCGCGCCCCGATCCGGCTCCGACGCGTCGAACCATGGAAGAGATCAACAACATCGAAGTGGTTCCGTGCACAGAGTCCGACTACCTGAAGCCGTTCAGGGTGCACTACAACCAGGTGAGCGATCTCCGGGTCGGTGAGAGGCTGCTGGACCTCCTCCTCCTCCTCCTCCTCCTCCCTTCTCCTCCTCCACCCTCCTCCGTCCACCCCCATTCATTTTGCAGCTATAAGCGTGCTAGCATAACATGAAGGTCTGAGCTGACCTTAAACAGGGACGCTGACAGCAACAATTGGCGTTGCTTTAAAAAAAACAACAACAAAAAAACAAACAACAACAACAAAACAAACAACCCCGCGACAGGAAACCTGACGTCAGCTTTCACAACCCGGTGGTTCAACAGCTGCTTCTTGTGTTTCACGTGAACCTGAGACTGCTCAGCTAACAGGGAGCTAAGAGGCTAACATGCTGGCCTGCTGCAGAGGTTGTTTTTTTTGTTTGTTTGTTGTTGTTGTTGTTGTTGTTGTTGTTGAGCATCACGTTAACGTAAAGCACACGCTTTAACATGAGCGTCAGGAGGTGTTTAGACGCCGTGGCAGCAGAGGAGGTTGTGTTCTCCAGTGTGAACTGTGAAGACAGGTGAGACTTGTTGATCTCTGCTGACAAGACTTCTTCTTTCATTTTTCATTTTTTTAATTTTTAATTTTTTTACACTTCAGGTTCAAACTGACACTGACACTTCAAACTGGTGCAAGACACCGAACCCCGGGTTGCCGCCTGTTGCAATGTTATTTATCATCTATATTTCTTTTGTTTATAGACTGTAACCTTGGTTTTTTTTTTTTTTTTCCATTTTGTCATTGGTGAACTCCCTTGGTTGCCAGATCTTTGTTTGGTCTTGCGTCAATATTACACTAATGAAAGTGAGAGAGGGTGGTTTGCATATTTTTTTTTTTTTTTTTACTAAACTTTGCATATATTTTTTTTTTTTTTGCATATCATCCCTTCAGAGCCGAACGCATTGTTTCCCCGAGTCAGGAACTTCATAATGTCCAGATTTAAACGGTTTTTCTTAAAACACCGAGTGAGGGAATCGTCCGACGTGTGCGCGTGTTGTCGATATTCATTGTTCCTTTGAGACGGTTTTATTCAGGGCTGTGGACTGACCGCACGAAGAGGACTGAATATCGACCGCGATGCGACAGCTTCCCAAATATGGTTCCTTTGTCAATTGTCGTCATAAAATTCACCACGTCTGCTGCGACTTCCACTAGTTTCGCGCGACGGCAAATCTCACGCGATTTAAATATGAGTCCAGCGTGTTTCATAGAGTTTGGTCGAGATCTGATATCAGTATCACGCAGACGTGTTGCAAGTGGAGTGTATGTGTTCTCCGTTATAGATATATATATATTTATATATATATAGTTTGTATGTATGTTGACGTATATGTTCCTGGGATGTTTACATTTTTTCACACTATATATATATATATACTTGCAACACGTCTGCGTGATACTGATATTATATATATATCATTCATCCCTGATTGGAAATCATTGACGACATATGAAACAAATCAACCATAAGAGTGACGAATATCAAGCGAACATCTCCTCACCTACACGGCTGCAGCACTTCTTGTTTAGCGTCTGTCGTCCTGTCGGCCTTATATTTAGCCATCCCAGGACATAGGTGTCCTGTAGAGGGCTTGTGGGTGCAGCTATAGTCACCATCCATCCATCCATCCATCCATCCATCCATCCATCCATCCATCCACTCCTTCGTCTATTCATTTTTAGCTTCTTTATCCAGCTCATTCTGTGACTGAAATCTCCTCATGTATGTAAGAAGTTCAGTCTCATGTTATTTAAGTCACTGTTTTGCAGAAAAACACCAGCGGAAATGGAAAAGTATTGACTCTTCACCCCTAAAGCATCTCCCCGAATTCACTTTTTTTGTTTTGTTTTGTATTTGTTTTGTAGGTATGGAGTGATTTAAAAAAAAAAAATATATATATAAATATATATATCTGTATATCTATATATCTATATCTATATATATAGTAGTCTGGTCCTCCCACGAAAAAAGAAAGTGAAGTGTGATGAGCCGTGTGTCCTGATGGTCTCCAGCAGAACTGAGGACTGCTTCCTTCCCCAAACATAGGCTGCCGTCCAGGACCAGATTTATTTTTAGGTTTCAAAATATTTGTGCTGTTTTTTTTCTTGTTTTTTTTTCCCTCTGTGCCTGAGCTAATGAGACGACGTCCGTCGTGCAAAAACGTGGACGGTGACATCGGTGTTCAATCTCCCTCTTAAAACTCAACGCGCTGCTGCATTTGCTTATTGTAGTTGCTTCATCACGAGACGTTATCTAACCTCGTCTTGCTGATGACGGCCCGTCTTACGTCTTGAGCACATTTTTTTTTTTTTTTTTTTTTTTTTGTGCTGGAAAACAAATGAGCCCCTCGACGTTGGAGGAGGGGTGGGGGTGGGGTGGGGGTGGGGAGGACGGGTGGAGAGCGGTGGGGGTGATGGTGACGAATAAAGAAGCCGCGTGTCCCGGCGGGAAGGTGCTCTCTCTTTTGTGGTGCTGCTTTTCAGTGCTGTCGGGGAAACTCAAGCACCGTGGCACTCGTGTCGAGGGGAGCTCGCCCAGGAGTTCGTCCCATTTGGGGGTTCACACCTGTGACAGCGGGGAGGGGGAGGATGGGGGGGTGGGAGGATGGGGAGGAGGAGAAGGGGGGGGGTAAGCTTGTCAAGAGAATGGCGGAACGGCTAAAGACCAGCAGATGGACAACAAAAGAGACGATGGTGGACACTCTCTCTCTCTCTGTCTGTCCTGTCCTGTCCTGTCCTCCCTTTCATCCTCGTCATCTCTCCTCTGCAGGGCTGTTCAGGGACTCCCCCCCCACCCTCCCCCCACCCACACACACAAAGGCTTTTTCAATCACGCTGAGGGTACCATCTCTTCACACGTTCCTTTTAAAAAAAATAATAAAAAATAAAAAAAAATATTATTATTATTATTAGTTTGATTTTTTTAATGCTCATCTGTACATCTGCAGCTCGGCCGCCGGTCACCCACTAAACTCCGCCCGCAGAAACCCCCCCGGCTCGCGAGAGGGCAGACAGTGTCCCGCGCGAGAGGCTTTCTGCGTCATCGGTGTTTATTGGTGTTTTGTCCCGTGCCCGTCGCCTCCCTCCACGAAGCAGGTGATTGTCCCTCGTTGACTCCGGGAAGCCCCTCTTATCTCCGTTGCCTCGCGCCGACGTTGAATCACAAGTTGATACTTAAAACGGGATAATTACCTTCCATTTATTCATTGTAATGATTTGAATTATTCATCCCTGAATTATTTACCTTGTATAGCTTTCAGCCAGTGCCTCCCTCCCCATCCCCATCCCCCCCCACCCCCAACCTCTCTCCACCCTCCACCCTCCACCTGTACTCCTTCAGTGACTGTGAGATCTATTATGATCTTGAAGTGCACATTTTCTCACGAGTGGCTGTTTTATCGGCCTGAGCTTGAATCACGCAGCAGCTCGACGGCGACGAGCATGAATATATGTATGAATGTTTCTGTAGGTGGAGCGAAGAAGGTGCTTTTACTGAGTGATAATTCACTTTGATTATTTATGAACTTTCGGTTCATTTTTACGGAAGTGTTTTTTGCGTGAATTAAATGATACGAAGCAAATTGTGGGTTTGAAAAAAAGGTGAGAAAGTAGTAAATTGAAGTTTGATTTTCTGTAATTGAAAACAGCGGAAGAGAGTTCGTTGCATCGAACATAAATGGAATGATTTCAAAGAAGTTTGGTTATTGAGGGATTCGAATGCGAGTGATTTGATTTCGCAGGAGGCCGAAGAAGAAAAGCCAATATGGGGAGACATGTAATCTCTCTTGATAAATCTCATCAGTATCTCTCAACTGGAAACTTTTCAGAGAGTCTTTGTGACATCCTGATAAATAAGGAATTACAGTAGACCACGACATCATTTACGAAGACCGGTATTAAAGTTCTAACAGCAAACTACCAGAGGCCAAAATCACATTTCCAGATTGCTTTTTTTTTTGTGTGTGTGTGACCAACAACACCAAAAACCCAAAGATATTCAATTTACACCTGCTTAAAACAAAGAAAAGTCGAAAACATTTCCATTTTAAGGGCCTTCGGGTCGGCCAGCTGCTTTGGTTCAGATTGAAACGTCGTAGCAACTATTGGACCGATTGTCATCTTTTGTGTTTGACTGAAATATGTCAACATTTTCTCATTCACGGTCCCCAGAGGATGAATCCTAATGACTTCAAGGACTCCCCGACTTCTCTTGTAGCGCCATCTTCAGGTCAAACATTCAGATTTCGGCAATATTTAGATTTATGACCGGATACTTGCAGACCTAATGACAATCCCGGCAGCCCTCGGTGGCTCTCTCTGTTTATTGCTCCTGGTAAACATCACGGTGTTTAGCACGAGTGTTTTAATATTTACCCAGAAGGACAGATTCCCAGCGACGGCTGCGCGTCTGTAGATGTTCGGTCCTACGTCTAGATAAACAACTAAACGATTAATTGAAGTGTTTTTTGAAGCTATCTGTAATTTGTTGATTTGAATCTGGAGTGGCGCTAACATGTAAACTGGCCCGGTTTTGATTCGACGCTTTCTGTGGATTTCACCAGAGGACACAGTCACTCGATGTTGTACTTGAAGAGTGTGTCCCTGACAATGGACCCACTCGCCGGGCTCTTTCAACCCTGCACATACGGCTTTTTTTTTTTGTGTTTTTTTTTGTTTTGTTCAACTACTGGTGTTCAGTGAGTTTAGACAGGTGCAGATGCTTTTGTCATTGTCACTTTGAAAACGCTGTTGACCATTAGTTCACTGCTTGTAATGTGTGTGTGATAGCCCTGCAGCCTTTGTTGAGAGAGACTAAAGCTAAAACCCAGGAGAGAAAAAAACAACAAAAAAAACTGGAGAGCCCATGTTGAGATTCAAAGAGTGCTATTGTATTTGAGGATGGTAGTTGATTTTTTTTTTTTTTTCTCTTCCTGCTGCAGCTGCCAGCTTTATGGTGTAGTCAGCACGGGTGTGTGTGTGTGTGTGTGTGTGTGTGTGTGTGTGTGTGTGTGTGTGTGTGTGTGTGTGTGTGTGTGTGTGTGTGTGTGTGTGTGTGTGTGTGTGTGTGTGTGTGTGTGATGGTTATTAGACTTTAAGCACCTAAAAGATCAAGACCATACATCCCTCCCTACAATAGCCATTCACACAGGGGCCTGTCATTTCTGATGCCCAAAGCCAGAGGGACCACATTAATTTCAAGGTCCTGTGTAGCCCTGCTTCTGCTTCTGCTTCCCTTCCTCTCTCTCTCTCTCTCTCTCTCTCTCTCTCTCTCTCTCTCTCTCTCTCTCTCTCTCTCTCTCTCTCTCTCTCTCTCTCTCTCTCTCTCTGTCTGTCTCTCTCTCTCTCTCTCTCTCTCTCTCCCCATGGGCTAATCTCTCTGTCGTAATCCATGTCAGCCATGATTCTCCATCTCCCCTGGGCCATTCAAGCTGTCCCCGCCCCCCCTCTCTCAGCAAGTGGCCCGAGTAATGAGGGGAACCCCACCATCTGTGAGCGGTGACAGGATACTAGAGAGGATGTGTGTGTGTGTGTGTGTGTGTGTGTGCGTGCGTGTGTGTGACACATTCATATGCCGAGCAGTTTCACCTCTTTACAGTATGCTTTCTGGAAAGAAGAAGAGGAAGAGTGGCGTCT
The DNA here is from genome assembly GCF_029030835.1 of Brachyistius frenatus. Classification (NCBI taxonomy): domain Eukaryota; kingdom Metazoa; phylum Chordata; class Actinopteri; family Embiotocidae; genus Brachyistius; species Brachyistius frenatus. Next base: position 295,945 of record NW_027210885.1, read on the forward strand.
TTGTAGTGGTAATCATTATCAAATTAATGGGGGTATTTTAATATTAAAATTGTGGGCCGTAATCAGGACGGTTGCCGGTCTCCGTCTTTGTCTCTTAAGTACCGCTAAGAACATTAAGACAGCGTCTCTTTAATCCCGCAACTTTGTGTTGGAAAGACGTGGTTTCGACTCCCTCCTTCGATTCGCTCCTGATGAGTCTTCTCTTTTGTCTTTTCTGAAAAAGACTTTCTTAGAAGTTATTTTCATCGTCAGTGTTTCGTAACTTCCAGCATCTGTTTGTCACCAGAAACCTCTCGTTCTATTTCGGGGCTCCAGACCAACTTTTTTTTTATATGTACATATATATATATATATATATATATATATATATATATATATAGTTTTTGCACTGGTTTTCCAAAGGGCCAGTTCAGACCAAAGATTCACCCGTCTGCAGCATCGCGAAAGCCGGCAGTTTTGCACCAAAGCGACTAGATGAGACGGCGCAGCGTCTCCACGACGACGACTCTTTTCATGTCCGGTTGAACTGCTGGATTTTATTTGTTGCACGAGAGACGGCAAAAACGTAAACAACAACAACAACAACAACAACAACAAAAAACCGAACGAGAGGGTGGAGAATTTTCTTCAGGAAACCTGGAGGCAGAAGATCTCCCCAATCTTTGCTCTGAGCTCGGCTTAAGCTCATTCAGTTGCACCCGAAATGTTTCAAAGTTGTGGTTTCGAAGCTCGCTCGGCGAAATGTTCCCACTCCAAAAGCGAGGAACTCCGCTTCGCCCGTCGGAGCGACTCCAACAAACTCCTTCCAATCGAGGCCGCTGCGTGGGTTCGGGAGAAGACGGCTTGCCGTCGCACGCGTCATTTACTCTTGTAAATGCTCTGCGGTTTACCCGCGAGGTTCAGTGACAGGAAAAATGCCGCCTCGTGCGTTATTCACTCGGCACTCTTTACAAAGCAGCAAAGCCACGAGAAGCGTCTCCCCCACCTCGATGACATGATCTATCGCGCCCGCGGACGGGGATCGCTTTCACCGAGGAACAGTGAAAGGGGCGCGGCCGGCGTGGCCTCGCGGAGGAGTGACGGCGTGTCCGACGCGCTTCTGTTGACCTTTTTTTTTTTTTAAACGGGTTTTGGCGAAAGTGATCGCGGCGGCGGCGCTTCGCTGGCATTGAGGACTCGGGACCGGTGGCACTTCTCCGCTTCTTCAATTTGGGATCGTGGGCTTCATAACGTTGCACATTACTGAACGCAATGCGGTTTCACTTGGCGTGTCGAGAAAGAAAAGCAACAACGTGGTACGTTTTGCTTTTTAACTTGATGAATTATATCCAATTTCAATGCTTCAACGGTCATTTTTTTCCCCCCCCCGCCCGTCTTACCGTCTGATAGTGACCGTTTCATGCCCGTTCCGTCTGCAACTAACGCTTATTTTCATTATGGATCAATCTGCCGATTATTTCCTTGATTAACCGGTTTATGTCTATTTATGTAATCGCTCAGAACATTGTGAGAGATGTCTTTTTTTTTTTTATCATTCACCACGATTTTAGGAGCTGTTTTTCCAAATTGCTTCTTTTGTTTGGCCGACAATCCCAAAACTCCACAATTATTCAGAGTGCTGTCACGTATGACAAAGGCAAGCAACACATTTTCACACTGGAGAACCAGTGAATGTTGGTATTTTTTTTTTTATATTTTTTTTAACTTGGAGACGAGCACCATCATGAAATTTGAATTTATGAATTGAATTGATAAATTTGCCGCGGTCCAACCGAATCGAGTGCAACCTCAGCTCCTGTAAATCTGACCCCGGCCCGTCGCGTCGTCTCCTGCAGCAGGTGAAGAAATGTCTTCACACAAATGTTTCATTCTCCCATTTCACAACACGACGGGACGGGTTAATGCCGCGTGAAGGGTTTTATGCTCACGTGACCGCGACCCGTTTGGTCGTTTAACCGTTTAGCGGAGTGACTTTGAGGAGTTCGCGTCAGCCGAGACGGCCTTTCTCTCGTTTTCTGAACTTAAAATGTACAACAGAAACTGTTGAAAGTGGAAATGAGAGTCGTTTTGTGGTCGTCGCAGCTTTCGTCGACACGTCGAGCTAAACATCCCAGTCGATGTTGAAGACGTCCCCCGAAGAAACCTTTGTAAACACGATCGACTCCGTGAATGTACATAGTTAAATATGATATTCGTTTCAACTGGCGGTTTAATAAATCATTGATTTATACGGAGAGCTGTTTGCCTGCAGTTTATAGGTCTGTCTTTAAATGGAGACGAGGTGAACACAGGACAAAGGGCCATAAATACTACAGTTTAAAGATCGAGTGTAGTCCTCCAACAGCTGCTGGTCTCGGCTCCTAAAATCTGAGGGTTTACTTTCACCGTTTAAAATACTGTAAATATAATACCTCTGAGTTTTAGCAGAAAGAAAAGGAAAAAAAAAAAAGCAGAAATCTAACAGCCCACTCTGCTAAACTGTTGAGAGTCATTTCCATTGCTGTCATTAGAAACAATCGCCATGCAAAATAACAAGTTGCGCCTTAAACTCGTGCGTTAAAAGAAAATAAACCTCAGTTAAATGAGTGCGTAACGGGTTTATTTCCCTTTTGATAGAAATCTTCAAATTTCACACGGCAGCTTTAAGTGCGTCTTTGGCTCGAGTCTTCTCTCTGCAGCAGCCTTTTGCTCTCCGATTCAATCAGTGCAATTAACTTGCCATTTCACCTCCTCGCCTTTCTTGGGTGGTGCTGAAACTGCACCGAGGCACGCGTGCACGCACGCACGCACACACGCACACACACACACACACACACACACACACACACACACACACACACAGACGCGCACACACCAGATCTATTGTGGCTTGAAATAAGGCTGTTCTAGTAAATCTGTCGTCCCTGCTTCTCTAAGAGCCCGTGGGTGGAGAGGAGGTGTAGCCTAAATTTGAATCAAGGGCATGTTTCCTCAGGCATAGAAAATGTAGGACAACTTTACCATATTTATACAGCATGTAATGCGCAGAGAGTGAATATACTTTATGCAAAGTTAACGTGGTTAATTCACGTACGGGTTTTGTCCGCGATTGTTACACAAATCGGATATTTTAAAAGATTGGGTTTTTTTTTTTTTTAATTGTGCGTTAGATCATTTCGCCCTCTTGACTTGCAAACACAGTCTGAGGCGCTCGGCTCCGGTCCCGCTGGTTCCTACGAGGGGAAATCTTTTTTGAGTATGGCTTGCAATAAATATACCATTTTCTTTCAACGGCTGAATGTCTTCTCCAAACAGACGAAGGCCGCAGCTCGTAGCCATCGCTGCTCAAACAAGAGGAAATGGTGGATTTGTTCGTTTCGCCTGCCAGACTGATGCTCTAAAGTTCCTCTCCTCGCATTGACCAAAACCCCTAAAAAAAAACAAAAAACAACAACCTCCTCTCTGTTCATCAAAATTACATTTTAAAGAATTTTTTTTTTTCTTTCCCCCCCTTGAAAGTGAAAACCCTCTAATGGCCCCGCAGCGGCTTAGATGTTAGCTTTCATTCGGTATGCACAGATCTATGAACGCCTCCTCCGTCTCCACCCACCGCCCGCTTTGCACTTGCACAGATCCGAAGTGGGAATTCTCAGCAACAAACGTTGCTTTTGTCCCTCGTTATATTCCTTCTAACAACACACGGGCGCGTTAACGACCTTGAAAATTCGATTCGCGCCAAAGAGGGGGAGGGGGGAGGAGGAGGAGGAGGAGGGTCCCTGCTGTGTCGTGACGCGCGCATTTGGTTGGTAAATATCTGTAAATAATCAACCAACGCGTCTTCCCATAAACGGGAGGATTGTGACTGTTGGTTTGTGTCAACTTTGGACTCGCGGCTTTTGTTGTCGATTTAGGGAGAGTTGGACTCGCACAAAAATACCGTCGGGTCAGCAGCTCGATCTGGATGTGGATCCTCATACTGACATACTGGCCTGGTGGATTTATGTCTTCGTTGAAATGCATCTTTAAAAAGTCAGATGATTCAAAGAAACAATGCATGAAGGTTTTTCTGTGCGCTTCAAGCAAAAATGTTCATATTAACCACGAGCAAACAATCGTCGTTTTTCCTCTAATTGGCACATCCGGCACGGCGCGTTAAAAGGCGTTACTTACTGCTGAATTGGCCATTTCCGCCTTGAAAAACGGATCTCCTGACCTCTGCAGTGACCAGAGTTGAAATAAGAGTCACACTGAGCATGTTCACGTGAAAATATGCTGAAATAAAAAGCCGCAGGAGTTACGTCCTGCCAGTCTATTAAATCCAAGCTGCAGGCACTTCATTCATTTAATTTGACTTGCTAATACGTCACACACTAAATTAATATAACTCAAAATAAACCAGACTATCGGCATGTTTACTTCGTTGTTGTCCCGTCATGCTTGCTGCGGGACGACGAGCCAACAAGGAGACTGTGTGTGTGTGTGTGTGTGTGTGTGTGTGTGTGTGTGCGTGCGTGTGTGTGTCAATACAGCCAGATATTTAAGTCCTCTTGACGGCCACAGTGTTTTGTGGTTGGCTCTTTCGTGCAGGTCACACACCACCTCGGCAGGTTCGATTGTAATTCCGCTGCTGGAAATTTACCGAAGGAGTGTTGAGATTCAACATCCTGTTGATGTGACCACAACACTTGCAACAACTTCTGCCACTTAAGTTGCATAACTAGAAGACGTGTTTCAGGGTTTAGTCATCGGGAATCTCTCTCTGCAACTGCACGGAAAGTAAAGGCAGGAATGCTTTAAAAACTGAGCCCATGAAATCCTTTTTTTTTTTTTTTGTTAGCTCCTAACTTTATATTCAGAAACGAAAAAAACAAACAAACAAAAAAGAATAAATACCTGGTATGACCCTTTAAAACAAAGCAAATTCTCACTTGCACCCATTTTTTTCCATGGTATTTTTGTGCACCTGCAGGTTTGTTTTCTTGGGTGTGGTTTGATGAGCCCGGGCAACCATCACTTACGAGGCAGTTGTTGCATTTACAGCAATAAATAAATCACAGCTAATTGGGCGTCTTGTCATGCGGATCACTCACAATAAAACGAGCGAGGCGTTATGACGCACTGAGTGCACTTTTGTTGCACAACCAAAATGTTTCAGAAACTCAACGGTGTTGCTTTTATTATGTTTACTTATGCTGTTTGTTTTTGTGTTGTTTCTTCACAGAATGGCACAAAGAAATCCTGGGACTTCATGCGAACCCATGACAGGTAAAAAAAACAACAACAACAACAATGTCCTCTCAGCCTTTGCAGCCGGCACGCAGCTTCACGATTGGTCGTTTGCCTTTTGAAAAAGCTCTGCACGCTCTTGTCTGAAGACATTTCGCAATCTGAGGAGCTTGTCCCTAAATGATCCGAATCCCATGTGGCTCCCAGAGATCAGCAGAGGAGGATGAATCTGCTGATCTGAGTGGTTTTGTGCTAATCGGGACTCGTATCATCTGCGTAGCTCTAAATCTGGAGATTTTTTTTTTTTCATTCAACATGTCTTTTCTATCAACAACTGTTGATGGACGTGACACGCGACAAAAAAAAAAAAATAAAAAAAAAATAAATGCTCTGTGAAATATTTAAATATGATAATACTGTGTGAGGTTTTGCTTGTTTATGCGTGTGCCGTCTCACCTGTAATGATTATTAGAAAGAAAAAAAAAACCCTCTCTGGTATTTCATATACCTTTTTATTATCTGGCGTCTCTTTTAGATGCCTTTGTATTCGGAGGATGTTCAACCCAAAACAGACCTTGTTACTCCACATGTAAAAATGGCTATAAATGTCCGAGCTTCACGGTGGGGGGGGGGGGGGGGGGGGCTATATAAGAGAAATATCACACACTCGTGTCAAAGCCCCAGTTCCTACTCTCAGCGTACCGTAATGCCCCCGAGGTACGTCTCTGGTCCTTTCAGCCCTCTTTTCCTCCACTCGTGACCCCACACAGAGTTCCTCGTGAAAAATAGTACCACTGAGAGAGACGCAGTAAAACCTCCAACCTGTATTTCCTGCGGAAGATCACCCAACGTGCAGCTCGTTCTCACGTGGGCGTTATCCCCCCCCGACACACACACACACACACACACACACACACACACACGCGCACGCACCTTCAGCGCGCACTGACAGCATCCAGGGTTTTGCATGTTTGTGCAAGGGTGCATAACATTTTCTTCTCGCCAGGATTCATGTTTTTTTTGTGGTTTTTTTGCGCTCGCTGCTCGTTACCTGTCGGAAGAGGCAGCTAAAGACGTGAAAGACAGATTTGATTGAAAGGTCGCAAGAGGTTATGGGCAATGTAGTATCAAATATTTCATTAGGAAAATGTCTTGAGAAGATTGATTTTGGCTTGTTTCTGAAAACCCGAGCGTCGATCAGTTTGCGAGATGCACAGTTTCATAAAAAGTCCGCCTTCACCGTGGTCTGTAATTATTCTGCGTTTTGGTCCATTTTTCTGGACAATTTAGTCAAATTTGTCATTTAACAGGACTAATCGGAGGTCAAATGACAATTCGCTTTCATGGTTTTTTTTTTTTTACGATGTCGCTGTCCGAGTGCCGTTCAGATAGTTACTGGCTATTCGGACACTTTTCAACCGTATATTTTCCAGCGCCCATCTTTCTTGTAGTTCTTCTCCTCAGCCATGTCCTTTAGCTTCTTCTAAATCAGACGTGTCCAAACTCTTTCCTACGAAGGGCCACGAATTCATCTGAATGGACAAAAATGTTATGTCGGAGTATCTTTGAATTCTTTGTGGATAAGACGTAGGCCGATGTCATTTAGTAGGGAAGCTCAACAGCATTGTGCTGTACACTGCTGAAAAACTCTTTAATATTATGATTAATATGATTACTTTATTATATACTTTACTATTTTAAAGCACTTATGTATCAGGAGGTACAAGTACGAGCTCAAATGCCGTGGTGGGCCAAAACAACGACGGTGTGGGCCAAAGTTGGCCCACTCGCCTCAAATTGGGCCGCTCTGTTCGAAAGGATCTCAAGATGTTCCCTCGCTATATATATCCACACACAGTCCACATGGTCTGGGTTCTGCTTCACGTTGGACATGCACGAAACACCTCGGTATGTCAAATGTCCTCCTTTAGCTTCTGACATACTGAAACAACTCACTTCCTGATGCGAGGAGGACAATCCGCCGAGGTTCTGACCCTCAACTCCAAAACGTCTCCAAATCCTCAGAGAGACAACATGCGTCATTAACCTCCACTTATCTGGATGCAGCTCTTACTCTAGTTTACACAAGTCGGGTCTGACGTGCAGTCTCCTGGCAGCCTGCATATCTGCACAGCAACTAAAACAGTCAGGAGCCTTTTTTTTTTTTTTTTTTATTATTATTATTTTTTTTTAAACTACAAAACCACATGTAGACTGAAACGGTACGCTCGCATCACTGTTGTTCTCACACCGACGCGTTTATGGAAGTGTTTGCTGACTGGTGCTTGTTTATTACAGAAAGTGTGTTTTAATGAGTGAGAGTTGTTGCAGACGTATAGCGATGACCAAGGGCAACAGAAAGGGGGAAGTCATTAGCAGGGCTGTGCCGTATTTTAAAGTTCAGAAATATCGGTATGATTGTAAATTTTTTTTATCATGGTAATGGCTGTATTTTGACATAATGACGTCATATCATTACCTTATCACATATGTACATGTTTTAGGCACAGCAACAACAAGCATGGCTGAAAGCAGCTCTACGGTGGAGGAGGTCGTTTTTTTAAAAAAAGAGTCCTGTGATTACAAAAGATCAGATTTAAGTCATTTCATAGTCATAAATGTGTTCTTTAAATGAATGCTAAAATTAAATGTCAGTATTTTGTCATACTGTTTTGAATATTGGAGAAATACCTTGAAATTTCATAATAATATTTCAGGGCAGTGTTACTCATTATGTCATTAGTAGTCTAAGTATGGTGAGCTCTTGCTGTTTCCCTGCTCAGGTTTCAGCTCCTTTGAGGTTGATTTTGTCTTAGCATGAGTTTGGAATTCATTTAGATAAAAAAAAAAAAAAGGAGTTTAATTTCCCCCCAGAAGGCTCCACCAAGTTTTTAGGGAATTTGAAATATGATCTAATAAAAAAAGATGCATCCGTCCTAAATTAAGTGCTCTGGAAGGTTTTTTTTTTTTTTGGTATGTTAATAAGGAACGTCTTTCTCCAGTCAATTTAAGAAAGATTTTGATATGATTTTTTTTTTAATAAGATTTTATATGTATCATAATTTGCTTGTAATTATGGGCTATAAGTAGAATAAACAACCAGAAATCCCTCCGGAAATTAGCCAATAAACAAGTAAAAACAAGGACAATAACAAAGTAAAGATGGTAAATTAAGGCGGTGAGATTTTGGTTGTGTCCAAAGTCATTGCCTCAGTTCTGGCATCAGAAGATGGATTACATAGCACTTAACCCAGTTTCCTTCTTGTGGGACTCGTGCCCGGCGATAATATCTTGATACCCTAAGCTTTCTACCAGTAGTCACCTCAGTCCGGCTCCTCGTGTGTCTGCCGTAACCCAGTTTTCCCGCTGTTCAGCCAGAAGCCCCGCAGAGAAAGCTTAACGGTGCATGAAAAGTCCTTTTAGCCCGCTTCTTGGTTTACCCGTTAGAGGTGTTTTTTTTTTCCAGCAGGAAGTAGTAGAACAGCCGTAATGATGTGTAACAGCACTACGAAACCCAGACCTGCCCCCGAGGGACCGGTTCTGTGCCTCGGGCCTGTGTGTCCCACTTTAAGTCTCGATCCTCCACATTATCTTATCCATACTTCTGCTGCACAGCGCTAATATTACCCTGCAACACTCGTTTTCTAATGCCTTTTTAATGTAGGTTTTTATAAAAGGCTCTGATGTTTGACTGTTCCTTCAGGAATATCAACACAATCTGTGGACAATAGTAAAGACAAAAACACTCTCACGAAGGAGTAAGAAGTGAAGCTCTATCAGGGGAATGAGCAAGTAAAAACGGAGCACTGCGTCCTTTCTGTCAAGGAGGCGAGAGCGAAAAAAAGAAAAAAAAAAAGAGTGATGGAGAAGGGAAGTGAATGGCCGAGCAGCAGCGTTTCTATAGCCGGCTGGACCCAGATATGAGAACCTTAAAGTGGATCAGAGGCTTTTTAATCAGCAGCAGAGACGCAGTGAGAAGTTGTTGGCAGCACCGCCGATCAGCAGTACCTCCTCAAGTATTGACATTTTCTTTGCCCAAATGTGTAAATTAATCCTGACGAAAAACTGTGATTTATAACTCTGACTGATCTGATTGGAAACCCGACGGTACTACACCGATAGCCTTAACCTGACTGCACCAAAAGGCCTGTCAATCAAACAGACACGCCCCCCCCCCCCTCCAAAGGACGGCTTTTTGAAGCGTATTTTCTAACTAATGACGGGGTTATGTTCAGATGGACCGCCAGAAAACTAATGAGAAGGAGCGACTTTTACTAGCAAAACCAAAATAACTCGTGGAGAAACTTTATTGGCTGAGAATTTCATGAGAGAAGTTGAATGGGAGTCTGTGGAGCCGGGAGCTTTTTTGGGGGCTGACCTCTAGTGGCACTCGGTGGTATTGCAGCTTAGAGCTCCTACGCATCGGCCTCATTTTTCAGACCCGGAAGCTACGTCCGCTTTTTTTGTACAGTCTACGGTCGCTAGCTGAGATCTCAGCATTTAACTTGTTGAAGACAATGTCATAACTGATGGCTAGAGCGACAAAAACACAACTCAAATTGCTGCAAACTTATCTGTATTTATCCCAGTAGGGAAGTAGTAAGTTCGACGTTAAATGAAACTGCGACATATTGAATGAGACCGACTGCAGACGGGAAACGATGACGGCAACGATAAATCTTTAACAGCCTTTGACCGTATTTGAAAATGAAAAAAAACCCAAAAACCTGGAAATCCAAAATGCAAACATACGATGAGTTAGTAGGAGGCCGGGAGCTGCAGCTGGACGCTGCAGCAGCCTCCTGGTTCCCTCCCACCCTGGGAAACTCAGGGCAGGGCTTCCTGCCGCCTCAGACGTATCCGCTTTCCCAACACAGACCCCGAGCCTCGAGTCTCCACGGGCAGCGACAGTCACACACACTCTCTCTCTCTCACACACACACACACACACACACACACACACACACACACACACACACTCCCAGCAGTGACCTACCTGTGTGTGTACAGTTCACCGGGTGCCAGCAGATCACTCTGACCTTCCTTTCTTTATCTCCACATCGTGCTGCAATGACGTGACCCCGCTTAGTTTAGAATATTTCACATTTTGTCCGGGGGGGGGGAGGGGTGTGTGTGTGTGTGTGTGTGTGTGGGGGGTGTTATCTCTCAGACAAAATGATACAGATGTGTGTCTATTTGGCTTATTGTCATCGTGGCATGCTGGTTACATGACAGCTGGTTACATGTTTACTTCGGAGCAGGATTTTCTTTGATATTTGGGGAGGAGAGGGGGGGGGGGGTGTCCCCGAGGCTGCTGATGATGAGGAACTACTTTTTGTGCCAATCGTGAATCATTTAAAAGCAGAAAATCACAAAAGACCTTGAGAGCAAATATCAGATGACATGCTTCCAATTATTGGTTTAAATGATGAAGAAACCTCAACTGCCTCGACCTTCCTCCTTTAAACACACAAGGAGTTTCCAAAGCCAACTTTCCAGCTGTGAAGCACCGACAAATTATTATTATTCAGCTGTTTTGGCTTCAGCTGGACAAAAGAAAAGAGGTGGTACAACCTCTAACTAAAAAGCAGATGGAGCGTTCACAAGTCTTTTGCTTGTCCAGGATCAGATTGTGTCAACAGTGGCGTGACACAATAACCAGGTCGAAATGACCACCAGCTCACGATGGTGCTGATTGCGCTGACTGATTTGGGTTTGGCGTGCGTGTCGCTCCACGAGAGGTTACAGTCGGCAGTTTTTAAGATAAGACAACATAAAGATGAGAAATAACGGTATATTAAAAAAGAAAAAACATTTTCATAAATGAAAAAAAAACAACACTTTTTGTGTGTTTGCTATTGTTAATAGGAAAAAAAAAATTGTTACAAGTAATATGAATTGACATGTAGCTTAATCTACTTCATAAGTGCTGGTTCGCTTCTTGTAAAACAAAAACTACATTTTTTTTTAGTTTTTGTTTTTGAGATTGTATTTTCAGATTCCCATCAGTGAGTCTTTGTGAAGCTATCAACCGGAGCTAAACGCTGGTTGCTCACCGGGCAATTCAATCCAATTTGATTGTAAAGAGCACCAAATCAACACCGGTTATTTCAAGGTGCTTAAGCACAGTAAAGTCCTCACTGAGGAAAGATACATGTTTTAATCCAGGAGCCATCAGCTGCTTCGTTCTTACAACCAGCGGTTCCATCAGGAGGAATTTATAAAAAAAAAAAAAAAACGATGGAGCCGTGACTGGCTGCTCTCCTGATGTTAAACTTTCACATATTCTCATATTATACCCTTTTGGCAGGGATTTTTTTTTTTTTTTTTTTAAATGTCTGATGGTGATATTCATTTCACGTCCCCTATTTTTCTTGTCTCATCCTCAGCGTATCGGTGCTGATCTTCAACACCACCTCGCACTGTTTCGTCCTCGTCAAGCAGTTCCGTCCAGGTACGTTTTTGTTGTTGTTTTTTTGTTGTTGTTTTTTTCCCCTTTTCCTCCGTTCACAAAGCATCAGACCGACAGCGACGCAACCCAGTTTATTCATTTTCCTCTTGTCACCGATCGAGATCTAGATTGTTATACATCCTGTGGGCACTTTCGCTGAAAAAACAGAACATTACAAAACCCTGTTTATTCAACTGGATCTGTGCAACAATGCAGACTCATAAATAGACCGCGAGAGGCCCCATTACAAAGCAGCCTAACCTCCTTTGTTAGGAGTCGCCGGGGACTGTTCACCACTGCAGTGCGCTAAATTCAAGGAAGTCTGGGCATTGATATATATTTTTTTCTCCTCCCTTCTCTTATTGCTGTTGTCGAAAAGAAAAAAAAAAAAAAAGTCCCTTATCAGGAAGAATTAAGAGTTTCTCCACAATCTAGAATTCAATTTAAAACATGGAGTTGATGTTTATTGCTATTAGACAATAAATGTTTAGAAATATACAGCTGTTCTTTTTAAATGTGTGAGAACAAAGAAAGTATTCACAAAAAGGTTATTACCACCATAAGCGCATTTCTGTCTTTTTCTTTTCCACCTCCAGCTGTATACATGTGCGAGTGGGAAAAGAACAAGAACCAGCCGCCTCAGTCCGCCGAAAAAGCCGAGGAGGGCGCCGCCGCCGCCGCCGCCGCCGAGTCTCAGGAGGGCCAGTCGGCCTCGGAGGGCGAGAGCTCCTCTCAGTGGCCCCCGGCCTTGTCGGGCGTCACCTACGAGCTCTGCGCCGGCCTGGTGGACAAACCGGACCTCTCCTTGGAGGAGATCGCCCGGCAGGAGGTGCTGGAGGAGTGTGGCTACGATGTGCCGGCTTCCAAGCTGAAGAGGATTACTTCTTACAGGTCAGCTGTTTGAAACATGGAGTCTACTGACCTCTTAAGTTGGAGTTTAAGGTTAGGGACATTTATTTAAAACTACCTGTCATCTCTTATCACAGAGAAGTCTCGGCACAATGGTTTTCCATAATCTTATATACATCTGCCTTCGTCACTCCCACCGGAGTTCTCGTCCCTGAACAATTATATTCCCTTTGTCCTATTTTGTATAATTTCCATTTATAATTTCTGAGCTGCGTTCACTCAGAAATAACCTACATATGCAGCTCTGGTTCTTTATTTCATACTAAGGTTTCAAATTAAATCTCAAGTACGATATGCTGTGAACCTGTTCGGCCTCAAACACTCAACTCTGTCAGCTGGAAAGCTTCGCAGACGGATCCCAAAAGTAGCCGAGCTAAAGGTCTGAAGAAGTCAGACCGGTCGTGCAACGTCGTCCACTTCTTCACTGTTCACCAGGGCGCGCACGCATCGTTCACCGCGGTTCTCAGGAAGTGGTCGCCGGGTCACGCCGAGGCTCAACGATACGCCCTGAAGTCGGTTTTATTGCGCTGTGTACGCACGTCGGGCCAAATAATAATGAAACTGTCCTCGGGTCAATCCAAGGTCAGGGGTAAAGCCCGTACACCCGTTCAGAGACATACCGGCTCAGAGATGATCACACCTCCAGTCGACAGTTGTCAATGAAAGGTCCTAAAACCCTCCGGAAACGAAAGTGCGCGTTAAACAAAGTATATCGGATTCCTTAAAGGTTCAGACTGGAAATCGTGTCATTCAGCCGTCTCTTAAAACGAGGAGGAGAGGCCGACTTCTCTCTGAGAATGACCCTCCCAGCTGTAACTGCACCAAACCCGAGGGCTCGTTGTGACGCGGGAGGAGAAGAAGAAGAAGAAGAAGAAGAACGCCCGGGGGGGTTCAACTGTTCGCCGCGCGTGGTGTGATACAGTCGAACCGTTTCTGGGAGGGAAAGTCTTTTGAAATCACGAACTAAAATAGCAGAGGATATGCAAGCGAGCGAACCGTCCATCTTCGTCAACGCGTGACAGCCGCTAAAAGAGCCGGCGGGCGAACGGTCCCGCGTCGCACGGCGGCAGCTGGACGGCTTTGACTGACGGCGCCGTCGGAGCTTTGCTTTTGATTTGACTCGGACACCTCCTCCGGCTCTGTTGGTGTCGTCTACGGCCGTTGTTATGTGCGGGCTGCTTCCACTGTGTCGACGGGTATCGTCTTAACCCTCATAGCACCTTATGAGGGTGTTTCTGACAGGAGCTCTCCGTGCAGCGAAGCGCTGCGCTAATAGCGGGCAGCACCGGGGCACGGCCGCCTGCAGCGGAGAAGGCACTTTTGGTTGAAAAGGTAAAAGGAGGTTGTTGGTTTTTTTTTTGTTTTTTTGTTTTAAATAGTTCTGTTTCTGTGCAGCATGTTGCTCGTTACCAGCAAGTAAATACGTGGCTTTACCAGCGCTCATATTTGGACCTTTTCTCGCTATAATATTGTCTCCTACCTCACGGTGAATTCAAAACATAGAAGTATCGGGGGAAAAAAATATTTATATTCCTGAAAAGTGGTGTTTATGCCAAGCGGCGGCCAGCAGTGACGTCACCCGTCGGTTTTGTGGACGGCCGCCATGAAGCGGATCTGACTCCGTCTGATTGGAAACCCGGCGATACTACGTCCCGCCCACCGACGGCCGCAAGCCTGTCGATCGGACAGGCACGGCGCCAAAAACAACCTTATTTTCTAATTATTGACGGTGTTTGTTTTCAGACGGGCCGCCGGAAAAAACCAATAAACTAGGAGCGACTTCAGCCGGCAAAACCGAGATATCTCGCGGGGAGATTTGATTGACTTGTTGAACGGGAGCCGGAGGCATTTTTTTTTTTGGAGCCGACCTCTAGTGGCACTCGGTGGTATTGCCGCACTTCTGCATCGGCCTCGTTCTTCAGACCCAGAAGCCTCGTCCACTTTTTATACCGAGTCAGAGGTTTTGTCACTTCGCGCCGAGGGTGTTGTATTCAAAGCTGTCTTTAAAGGAAAAGAATAGATTGTCGTTTGTTTTGTCTCGCCCCCCCCTTCCCTCCCCTCCCCTCCCTACAGGTCTGGTGTCGGCGTAACGGGCGCCAAGCAGACCATGTTTTACGCCGAGGTGTCCGACGACAACTGCGTGAGCGCGGGCGGAGGTGAGCCGAAGGAGGGAGAGCTTATCGAGGTGGTCAAAGTCCCGCTGCACGAGGCCATGACGTTTGCCTACAACGAGCGTATACCCAAAACCATGGGCGTCATTTTTAGCTTCATCTGGTTCCATAATAACATGTCTCCCAAGTACAAGATCTCCACCAACGTGTAACCAGTTTTAGCTATCCGCTCTTTTTACCATTTATTCCCAAATTAAATCAAACGCTGGCCCAGCACATCCACCCGCCCCCTCACGGCTCTTCATCCTGTATTGCCTTTTTGCTTATTGGTACATGATGAAGGGTGGACCCCTTGTCTTGTCGCCAACTGGCACGTTTAAGTTTTGTCCTGTTTTTTTTTTTTTTTTTTTTAACTTTTTTTTTTTATTTCTATACGGTCTTAATGTTTTTCCTAAAAAAAAACAAAATTTGCCATAGCTGGTTGTCACTGGCACTTTTTTTTTTTTTTTTTTCCCTCCTCTTCTTGATTATTTTGTTTTATATGCTAATCATTTCATTTAGTGTGCCATCTGTTATAAATGGTTGCATATCACAGATTTCATTTGCCTGCCCTTAATTAAAGAAATGCTCCACTGCTTTTGATGTAGATCGTGAACGTTACCTGATCAAAAAAAAAAAAAAAAAAAAAACATTTATCGTTCTTTAAATTTGTTTCAAACACCGACTATTCAAACCCTCTAATTTTCAGGGTTATTAGAATTTCAAATTTCTAACTTTTACAACAACTCGTAAAGTATTCATTAGGATTCAGACTTGTTTTTTTTTTTGTGTTTTTTTAAAGCTCTTGTATACGACTTGGCACTTAATACGACCATAATATCTTATCGTAATGTACGTCAATCAAGTTCAAAGGTGTTATTAAGGATATGGAAGGAGTGTTTTCCTTTTCACACAACGAACCGCGTCCTCTCCAGCTGTCCCGACGACAGACACGGGACGAATCCTGCTTGACGTGAACACGGCGTTAAGCCGCGATGCTCACCAGCAAGCGTACCTCTCCGCTGGAGTCACGTTCATTCAAACGTCTCCTCTCGCCCGACAAACCAACACTCGGCACGTCGACGTTTCTGCCCGACGGTTCAACAATTAAAGGCGAGGCGAGAAAAGCAAAACGGTGGAGCATTCCTTTAATCCATGATCCAGTGATGCAAAAACTAGTCAATTGTGGGGCCTTGTAATGATCGAGGTGTTCAGGCATGCCTCATTTCAGTTCTCCGATCCGCAGCCTTTAAGCAATACTTATCATACAGTCGTACCCGAGGCTAAACACTCACTCGGCGTCGCTGAACTCAACTCTCACTCCGTTTCAAATTCTTCATCAAACCGGTCGGCAAATTAATAAAAAAAAAAAAAAACTTAATTCGCTCCACAGAAAAAGAAAAAAAAAAAAAAAAAGTCGTACACCTACCTCTGCACCGAGGGCCTAATTTCTGTTTTCAGTGTGTCATTGTACTGAAGCACAATCCTGATTGGAAGCATACGATACTTAGTTAGTTGAAGACACCTAAATCCACTCTGACTGACGTCTTCGCGTTTAGTTAAGGATGCAAAAAGCCGTAAAAAGGGTTTCCGTTTGTTGCCCGAGCCCGTACACGCATCGGCGACTGACCTGACGTTCCTCACACGGGATGTTTTTAGAGTTGTTGAGCGATTGAGATTAAAAAAAACAACAACAACAACAACACAGAAAAAGGTTAAATCCTGTATTTATTTATTTTTTTTTTAATGATTTCTGAATCGTTCATTAAGTGCGGAGCATGTCGAGGTCACATTTTGATCACATAAATGAAGGTTTAAAAGGACTTAAACCGTTTCCCAGGTTGCTTTTCGATCACGGTTCATTCGCGAGGTCCCACGTAGAAAACAAAACAAAAAACAACAACAAAAAAAAACACCAAAAAAACAAACTTGAACGGTCATTAACACACAACTCTAAATCTCACAAAGTGATTCTCAACAGCAGTTCGCCAAAATCTCAGGTCCAAATATTCAAACTCTTGGTCACATTCGGGGTGGATCTCTGGATGTGACGATGACCAGCACGTTACTATATTATTACATTTCAAAATCACTCTCAGCTCGAGTAACTGGAGGCAACAAAGTTCTTACTATTCCTTCTGTATGTTGGTATTTTTCTTCATTCAAAAAGGGCTGGTACTTCATTTATTCTTTACTACGAGAAAAAGAAAAGAAACAACCCTTCCTCCTACATAGTTTTGTTTAAAAAAAAAAAAAAAAAACCAACAACAACCCAATATGCAAAAACTGAAGCAAAATCAATAGTTTTTAGGAAATAAAAGCTCACTTGCAACAGATCTCAGTATTTATACAACACTACGACAGCTGGGTAATAAAAAAAAAAGAGCTGCACTGACAGATGCTGCGATGTAACCGCTGATTTCACACTTCAGTCCAGTAGAAGTTGAAATCGGTTATGCAGCAGTAATAACACAAAAATCCAAAAACACCACAAGTTAATTAAATACAATCAAGTCCTCTCGGTGAACCTGCAGGGTTTGAAAGTTGGGAAATGTGTGCGGCAAAACGCATCGAGTCAAATTTAACGGTTCAAGTTGTTATGAAATGACCCGCCTGAATAACGTGGTGATTTTTTTAATTTTTTTTTCTATTATTATTATTTTTTTAAGTTGACCATGAAAACCGCCGTGAAGAAATGGTGTACGTTTCAGATACGAGGATATTATTTTGTAAGAGTTTCAATTGCGACGTCAGTGACGCCTGAAACGTATTGAAACGGTGTTAAAGTCAAATCGGAAATATTTCTTATGAAACAAAAACCAACCTTTTGCCCGCCGACGCAGCCGGCAGGTGACGCGCGCTCGGCCGTCCTGCAGGAAATCGTACCCGTTGAGTTGCGGTGCGTCACGTCATCGCGGAGAGCCATTTCTCTTATTGAGCCTGTATTTGTGGATGTAAATTGGGCGGGCAAAAAAAAAAAAAAAAAGAATAGAAAAAAAAATTCCAGAAGTACAAACGCAGAAGATTACAACCTTCATGAGAGGGGAGGACTTATTGTGGGACCGTTGCATCGGACTGCTTTAGTCCCCGGTAGACGTACCGGCTGAGTGTGTCCGACGCGGGTCGGCCTTTTCCTGCGCACAAACGAAGAAGACACTCGCGGTTAATCTGAGCAGCAGTCTTGAATTAATTTTGCTCTTGTATGCTTTTTGACCATGAAGAACAGCTGACAATCAAATGTCAACATTTGTCGTTCCCCCCCATCCGTCCCCCCCCGTCCCCTTTTCGTCCCTCCATAAGGCCTTTTGTGTTTGGTGGTCCTTTTTTTTTTTTTTAAATTGTTTTTTTTTTATTTCACGCGTCCTCGTCTCGGCCGGATCTCGCAGCAGCTCTTACGAAAAAGAGGACCGAGCGTCGTTTTCGGGGCGTCCCGGTACGTTTTTAATCTGGTGCCACCTGGAGTCGTATCACCACCACGAGTAAACAAAACTTTTTTTGTTTGTTTGTTTTTTTAATAGACCAAACTTTCAGTCAAAGACTTGGGGAGTAATTTCCACCCTAACTGCATAGGAATATATGCACAACCTTTAAGCCATACTTATCTCCCCCTTCGCCCACCCATCGAGCTTCATTGACCGTCTGTCAATCAAAGATCCCTCCTTGATGCAGGATTGTATAGTTTTGCTCAAACTGCTTGACTTTTTTTTTTCTTTCTTTTGTTCATTTCCTTAGAAAAATAAATCACGTATTCTCAGGATTAATGGAGCAACCCGTACCTGAAATCAGATCCCCCTTAATTGTTATAAAAAAAAAATAATTAAAAAAAAAATTAGGATGCAAACTTTCAAACGTGTGCTGTACAAGATGAATCCACTTTAACACGTTTAATACACGGACACTTTGGAAAAAATGCGGAAAGCACCTTTGGAAAACCGTGAGACGACTTGTTAAATGTTACAGGACACGCGTCTTAACACTAACAGGGCTGCTGTACAAAACCTCACACGAATCCTTTATACAATATTTTTCAGCCACACTTTGCATGCTAATTAGCCACTGTAATATCTAAAAAAAAAATTAATTTTTTTTTTATTTGACATCATACCCTCTTTTTTTTTTAGCTCAATGACCTCAGTTCTTATTGTTCTTTTTCTTTTTTTTCTTCTTCTTCTTCTCCGTACGACACGTTTGAATACGTCTTTATTTTGGTCTCAGTTGAAAAAGGCCTACGTGGATGTCAACCACTCGCCGGGTGTAGTTTGAAGGAGGAACCTCACTCAAAGATTTCCAATGGTGCTCGCAGCTTTTCCATCGTCCCGTTCTCGTCCAGCATTGTGGGAACCGACGGCAACGGTGGCCCCCCCGCCCCCCCCCCGTGTTGGAGCGACTCGTGAAGAAAATCAAAACGGCGAGCCGTAAGCATTCCAGATGAAAAGGGGGAAAAAAAAAGAAAAGAAAAAAAACGGTTTAACGAAATCTCAGTTCGCTTCCGATTCGGCTCGACGTAAAATGTGACAAACAAACAAACAAACAAACAAAAACAACAACAAAAAAAGCCATTTTTAACATTCAAGGCCAGTCTGTAACTTTATGTGCCTGTCAAATGTGAAGAACTGCAATGTGACTTCTCTTTTGGCTGAAATTGTTTTGTTCAGTTTTTTTTTGTTTTTTTTTTGAGCCACGTGTTGATAAAAAAATATGAAGCTGTGTTGCCTTTTTTTTTTTTTGTTTTTTTCCTCTTCTCATACAATCAGGCAGAAAGCCACCACGGGCGCGTATTTCTCCACACGTTCCCTCCGACCGTCGTCCGGAAGTGGGAGAGCATTGAGCGAACATCTCTTTATGATTGACTGACACGTTCAAAAAAAAAAAAAAAAAAAAAAAAAAAATTTAAAAAAAATAAATAAATAAATAGCAGCTGCGAAGTGGGAAGGATTCAGTCTGACGTCTGGCGACGCCGTGAATGAAACTCCGTCGTTGCAGGGAATTCGGTCGTCGAAAGAAAAGACGAGCGGCGCGGCAGCGCTTCAGGTTCGGCTGGTTCAGCCGGCTTCTCTCTGCGGCGCGCAGACGGCTCAGCTTGAAGGAAACCTGGAGGTGCGCTCGGCCCCGTCTTTCAAATATTGCAGTTTTGTTCGGCCCGTCGAGTCTAAATTCACAAGTTGATCTGTGACACCGGACACGCGGTTTATTTTGTACTCAACAGGTTTTTCTATTAATTTTATAAGCGAATCAAAAATGGCTGGCGATGTTTTTATAATCTTATTTAGTTTCAAACGTCTGTTTTTTTTTTTTTTGTTTTTTTGTTTTTTCCTGCGTTAGATACAAAAATGTGAGCGTGGAACCTTTTCTCTCTCTTTAACGGAAGAAAGTCAGCGGCGCCGGCGACCGCCGTCGTTCCCGGAGAACCTGGAGGAAGAGTCTGTTTTAGGGGAGCTGCTTATTCACATCTTCGCCAAGAGTTGAGACGAGAGGATCGATGCCGTTTTCACGTCTGAGCAATAAACATCGTGCTAACTTAGCTTAGCATAAAGACTGGAAACGGGAGCAAAAGCTAGCGCGGCCCCCTTTAAAAAGGTTACAACATCCATCTCTAACGCAGAGTGACTATTTTGTTTGTTAAATACGCACAGAAAACTTTTTTTTATTATTTTTTTTATTTGTATTTTTTTAATAAAACTAACTTTTTCACATGGGGGGGGGGTCAGGCAGCTTGATGGTTTCTTGGCTGGGACCAGTAACTTCCTGAAGGCCGAGAAACGGTTCAGCATCCGGCGTAGCAACCCCTCTTAAACTGTGAAATGTCATTTTTACGCTTTTGGTTTCTGTGCGGGTTTAAATAAATAAACAGGATGTCGCGTCGCTCGTCGGGGGAACTTCAGCGGCCACGCCGCGTCTCCGCAGGGAAGCGTTTTCGCCGCGTTTTTTTTGTTTGTTTTTTTGTGTGTGGAGTCGTCCGTCTCACCCGTCAGACAAAGAGCGCGCGGCGTTTTATAATAATCAATACAACTTTCTGCGCCGCCAGTCGTCGGGGCGCTCGACACCTCCAAAACACGGGCGACGGACGCTCGACGCCGGCGCCTGAAACCCCCCCCCCCCCCCCCCCCGTGCGGACACGCAGGCGCGACGCTCCCTCGTGTTCCCTGTTCGGACGTCTCTTCCGGTGTCTCGTCCAAACCTTGGCAAGAAGAGAGATAAACACGTTTCCTAAAATGTCCCTTTGGCCGTTCACGTTCCCCCTCTACGGCAAAAGTCAAACGCACTTGTGACAAGTTTAGAGTGAGGTTGCAGACTGTGCCGCGGGTAAGCCACGTGCTGCTTCTATCAGATACACGGCGACACTTCATGTGTCGAGGTGAGTAAATGGTGGATAAATTCATTCTCGCCTGCGCTGGATTTTTAACCGTCAGCCCAGCATTTCTACCTCCATCGCTCAGTCACACGACCAAGATATTTTTGGCGTCCGTTTTCTTGCTTCGGAGGCGTTTGACATATCAAATTCTCAGCAACGCGTCAGAAACGTCAACACTCAGCGGTTCTCTGTGACGGAACACTTAATTCATCGGTACCAGAAATGTTTTCTAGATGTAATCCCCCCCCCCCCAACCCCCCACCCCTGGCTATGCTGTAGTTGCTTCTTCAACTGTGATTGTTTTTTTGTTTGTTTCCTCTTTCCGTTCATGGTTTGTGAACTGTTTCTTACTGTATTTTCAACGATCTGAGCAGCAGTTCGAGGTGAAAACGATTTTTTTTTTTTTTTTTTTTAAAGGTGCTATGTGTAGTATTCTCCAATTAAAGAAAGTGCAGTAAAGTGTTAAATAATTACTCGGACCACTGATGTTACAGTTTAGACGTGAGATCTGGTCATGAAACTTGCAGCGGTTTCTTGTTCTGCTGATTTTGGACAAAGTCGGTCACTTTTGCTTCTTTATGAGCAGAACCGGCGGCCAAATATTCAGAAGCGACGGGAGAAGAATAATCAACTTTGCTGCTCTGATGCAGCTCATAATTACTATATGTTGTAGCACATGTGTTATTCTGGTGTAATGTTCCGTGAAAATCCTACACATAATACCTTTAAGTGAGAGAACTTTATGATTTTTTTTATTTTTTTTCTCACAACATAAAGAAATCTGTCCAGTTGTGATTTTTTTTATTTTTTTATTTTTTTCTCTCCTTTCTGGTGTCTCACGCTGAATTTGTGTTTTTAACAGATTATTTTCTGAAGAAAAGTACAAATATGAACATTGCAGATTTACCAATTTATCATGTATTTTATGCTTTAATACAAGTGTATACTCATTGTGGGCAGTGTTTTTAGTAATGTTTCGTTAAAGTTAATTTATTACCTACATGTTGAAATATTTAACTTTCAAAACATGACACTTGGTACAAACATACAGTATATATTTAAATATGATACTTTGCATGTGCACTAACTGTGTTGGATTAAACTGCATTAAGTTGAAATAAAATGGGTTTCATGCCCAAAATGTCTTTTTTTTTTTTTTTTTGTCTTGCGATTATTTACTCAGATTTCAAGCTTCATTTTAGGACAATTTTAGGTGCCAAATGAGTCCGTACTTTGTACAAAATGTACAGACACGTTCAAATACGGTCATGTCTGGCTCCAAAATAGCAAGATGGCAACGGCCAAAATCCAAACTCGAGGCTTCATAAGAAACCAACGGGTGACGTCACGATTGGTTCACGCTTGGTACTGATCAGATGGATAAACTGCTGTTTAAACCACAAATGGTCATTTTTATATTTTGCTTTGTGTGCAAATCAAACAAGATTCCAACAAGTGAATTTGTTAACAGGAAAAGGTCCGGAGGGCTCGCATGAGTTCAAACTCGTGTGACGAAGGTGGTCTTCGGTCAGGAACACAAAAAGTTCAAAAAGAAAGAAGGTCCAAGTTACTCTTCTGGCAAAAAATAAAACGCCTTTATTCAGATGCATATTTCATGTAGAACCTCTAAAAACACGGTGCTTCTAAATGTTAAAACAAAACTGGGTTACAACCCAGGCGTACTGGCGCAAACATCCTTCCACAAAACAGGTCCTCGCAGTCAAACTTTGGTCAAAGGCAGGCTAGCTGTTTCCCTCTGCTTCCAGTCTTTATGCTAAGCTACGCTAATGGCTCCATTTCTGGATTCAACGCAGAGCCGTGGGGGTCGCATCGTTCTTCTCATCCAACCCAGAAGGAAAGTGTGCAGTATTTTGTTAAAACGTTGAGCTGTTCCTTTAAGAAAAGACCACAAAAGAAATCCGATACTAAAAGGAAGTAGTCGTCGGGATACGGGACTTTTTCGGATGCTGTAGTCAAAAAGAATCGTTGTATCTTTTTGACTTGAGAGATTTATTTCCTTGTTCCTCAGCTTTATAAAAGGCTTCACACCTGCAGTAACATCCATGAAACAAGCCTTAAAAGGTGTTAAGTGAATGCATTTGAAGTATTAAAACCCAATTTTTTTTCTAACATATATCAATTTATTATATTTATTATAAATCATATCTATCTATATTTTAGTTTTGTGATGAATGAAATTCATTTTTCATTATATCCGCTGTAGAAAACGCTGTTGGAATTTACGCTTCTCAATAACAGCCTCGGCCGTTTCCATAAATCTGTCAGCGGCCTTTATGCGGTCTGTTGACATACATCATCTCCGTCGAACAAACGCATCCTGATGAGACAAAGCTCGATGTGGATCAGAAAATGGGACGACACATTTATGCAAAGAATCCTTTTGCTTTGGCAGATAAGGTGAAGGAAGAGGGAATTCTGCAGACCTCATCTTGATAGCTTTTTTTTTTTTTTTTTTTTTTAGCAGAAATGAAAGCAGGGTTTCTCTCATTCAGGAAAATAAACTGATGATTTTATCTGAGGTGATTGAGCGGAGGTGTGCGAGGGGAAACAGGAAGAACATTGTCTTTTTCATAATGTCATTGTTTTGCGTAGACTGAAATGAGTTGAAATCAGAGTCTGATATTTGTTTCAAAAACGTTGGCGTTGAAACGTGTCCGCCGGCCACGACTCTCCCCGTATCACTTTCTCTCTTTCTTTCTTTCTTTTTTTTTTTTTTTTTTTTTAAATTACCAGCATCACACGTCTTTCACCGGCTTGGCAACACGTCACGCTTCCACTCCCTCCCACTGCAGCGTCCAAACTCGCCTCTCTGGTAAAACAACTCCACCGAAGTCGTTCACTGTACAAACATCAGAGGAGAAGGCAGCTTTTTATTTCACATTCCTCTGTGAAAGATGTGAACGTTTTTTTTTTTTTTTTTGGTTTTCTTTTTTAAGACAGAATGAGTCTGTGTTTCTCCTCCACTTCTGCATCGTCGACTCTCTTCTGCTTCTTGCTGCTGTCGGTAGTCCATTTAAATTAGATTTGGTGACGTTTACCACCGGATGCAACATTTAATATCAGAGAGATCTGCGTGATTCTCCACTCGGGCAAAACAATTAGTCGCCACGTCGACGCCTCTGCACGCGCAAAGTGACGTGATCATGTTTCTATTGTTAGATCGATTTGCGGAGTACAAAATGTACAATTGCTTGTTGTCATTTAAATGGGAAGAGCTCTGAGCTTAACACAAACATACTCTCTGTCACGGTGTCACAGCATTAAGAGATTTCTTTTTTTTTTTGTTATTTTTTTGTTGTTGTTGTTATCCTTGTTGGGGCAGTGAAACAAGTTGTAAACACAACAGTGAGACAGAATATTATCATAGTGTCGCGTAGCCTTTGCAACACGCACGGCGCGACATGAATACTGACTTCGGCCCACGTCGCTCTTCATCTGATGAGTTGAAGGCCGGTAGTGATTTCCTCCCGACGGCTCTGCGTCGACCCGCTCTCATCCCGGGGCGTCGGATTCAGGTTTGTTGTTGTTTTTTTTTCTCACATCCCTGCTGCCTTAAGATCAGGCACCGACAAAAAGAAAACGCGGCTTGGGTGTAAAAATAAGTCGTTTCGCGTAGGTAACGTTACACACGTCGTGTAAGTTATTTGAATGAATGTAGATACTGAGACAGACTTAAAAACACCGGTCGCTTCTTTCTGACGCAAATTGACCCCAAAAAAAATAAAATGGCGGTATTCGATGCCCCGGGAATCCCAAACGAGTTGATTGTGTTCACCGGCGAGTCGCTGGCTTTGCCCTCCGGCTGCTTGTTGATTGGCAGCTGGCGATCAGAGAGTTGTAAGACCTTTAAAACTTTGAACCGAATGCAACTGCAGACATACACGAGGAAAATATCGAAATACCTTATAAGGTTGACGGTTATAACTGCGTATCTGTCCAGGACCGTCTGTCCACTAGTTCTGTTATTTGCACTCTGGACTAAACTGTCTTCATCCTCAGAAAATGAGAGAAGTCAGCTGAGCGGCTGCGTTACACTTCTACACCCCCGATGAAGCTCATTCTTACAAACACCCCGTTTACGTCCAGCAGTTTGTAAAGTGTCCGAACCGCTCATCCGTCTTTGGGAAGGGTGGTGGGGACGGGTGGACAGGATCGGCCCTTCAATTGCGTCCCTCGTCGCTTTCATGTTGTAACTGGACACATGGGATGTCTGTGTTCTCCAGAGACCATCTGGGTGTGTGTGTGTGTGTGTGTGTGTGTGTGTGTGTGTGTGTGTGTGTGTGTGTGTGTGTGTGTGTGTGTGTGTCTCCGCAGCAGATGGATTACCTCCCCTCTCTTTCTGAATGCAGTCCATTCACAGGTGGGATCTAAAAAAAAAAAACCCTGCTCCTTTGAAGGAAAAGTCCAGATCCAATAACTACCACTGCCACAACTACCAGTGCAGTCAGAGGACACACTGGGATGCACAAAGCCAGAATGAATCCAGCGGACTCTGTCGCACTCTCCATCTGTATGCAAATGACATCTTACACATATATATGAAGGAGTTTTTTTTTTTTTTTTTTTTAACCCATCAATCTACTGTAGGTCTTTGTAGACCTGCAGCTTTAAACTTTTATATTCTTGGCTGCTCAGCCGTTCCACTGGAGCATCTGGGGACTAAATGTCTTGCTTGATGGTACATTTCCTGATAAGGTCCACTGGTTACACTCTTGTGGCTGCTAATCTTCACAATAATGCAGGGCTATTTTGACTCTAAAGAGTGCATGCATGGTTGTAATTGTAAGAAGCAAAGTAGATGTCCTAGTAACCAACGGTTACCAATCTTTTTGGCTTACGACCTTTTAACGCAACAAGTCCAAAGGCCGTTTTTTTTTTTTTTTTAATGCCGATTTAACAAAACATTCCTTAAAGCCAGCAGTCGTGTTTTCGGTGATAACTACGTGGTTTAGGCTAGAGATGGATAGTGGTCTTTTTTTCTTATTCCCAAGATGCCAAATACTGAGGTTTTGTTGGCGTTACCTACTAAAATTACATATTTTTAACCCAAACCAGGACCGTGTGGTTTTTGCTGCACACACATGAGGCTCTTTTTTTTACGTATCTTTGTGACAAAATGGCCGAATTTGACTTCTGGGTATAAGAACGGTTTGAGTTAATCCAGTGTTGACTTTACGTGTTGGTAGGAAACAAATAACAACCTCCTGTTCTTGTTGTTCAATGCTTTTTGACCCAATCCATCCTCCCCAACCTGCTCACTGTTTTGACTTTGTGGCATTGAAGTAACATCAGACTACTTTCTTCTTTGGTCTTGATAGACAAGAGTCATAATTACTTCCGCAGCTCGAGGGCTTGAACAACTAAACCACTTACAACCCTACAGTCAATCAAATTAATGAGTTAAGACCAGTTCAACCATACAGTGATGTTAAGTATTTAATTGGAAATAATCAAAAAGGATTTTTTTTTTTTTTTGTAAAATGTGGCACAATGACTTTGTTTTCTTTTTCTTTCTTTCTTTTTAAATCCACAACCTTTTATATTTATCCTAAAATCATTCTCAAATTCAGTTGAATCTTCTGATCGGATGGACCATTCACTTGTTTACTATCTACTTTTTCACCTAACCTACACATTAAATTGCTACAAGATGTGCTTCTCTTGTGTCCTAAACTCCTGAGCGGTTAGGTCATCCCCTTGGATTAACGTGGCGAAGTGCTTTGAGGAAGAGCAGAGGAGGAACTGATAAACAGGCTCAGACAGGAACCAGGTGAATACCCGCAACCTGTTTCTGTTTTGCAGGACTAATATCAAGCAGGCCGTGAGGGTTTTGCCGCACATTTTTTTCTGCAGGCTTGCGAGATCTTGTGCAGCGTCTGCTGGCCTTATCCTCGAGCTGAATTTACGAGGTCCACGCACGCTGGGATGGATGGGAGGGTTTAAAACAAAGTCTGGAGTCAAAAGGGAAAATGTTATCTGCCATGTTAATCCTGACAGGAAAGAAATCTGAACAACACGCCGCATGTTCTCTTTAATCGTGACTTTTAATCAGTGATTTATAGCAGGGCGGGCAGCATTTAGGTAATCTGACCCTCGTATCTCACCTCTTACAGATAGATAGTAGAGAAGAGGAAGCAAAAGAGACAATAATTTAGGTTGAGAGGGATTAAGGAAGCTCCCCTCGCAGCTTCTCCTCCTTAAACTCCTGTTCAAGGTTGAAGATGATTGCAGAGTGTCTTTAGGCTGTCGCTGAAAATGCACTGAGTAAAAAGGGAGTTGTGAACTATTCACCTTGTTGTCAAATGTCTCATTAACTAAAAGGTTAAACGAGGACTGCCAAGCATGAACAGGAAAATCCAGACGGACACGACGAAGTGGCATCGACCTGCCCGACTGGTTAACATTGTAACTGTGGTTTTTACGTTGTAAGTCGTTATCAAAACTCTGTGTGTGTGTGTGTGTGTGTGTGTGTGTGTGTGTGTGTGTGTGTGTGTGTGTGTGTATATATATATGTGGGGGCTGTGATGGACCGTTTCCTCGTTGGCTCCGTATTTCTGAAGCCCAGCTATGCATTTCCAGTTAGTTTGGAAACATCTGTCACTTTTACTTCCCCTCCGAACGGTAACAAGTCACCCAGACCAGCATTTACAGTACGAAATCTGATCTCTCCGCTCGAGAAAACACGACTGCATACAGTACCGTCAGCGGAGCAGAACATGCCGGTGTCGGAGAGGTACGCTGCAGTGTCGGTAGCGACTGCATGTGTCTTTTCACCGCAGCGGAAATGACCTTTTTTCTGAACACTTGATGGCTCGGTCAGCCGTGGGACATGAAGGAAAACACAAACGTCACAAAGAAACAAGACTCTGATGTACAGAAAAGGCTTTTTGAACCTCAGACTGATTCCTGCTTCAAAAATTCATTGAATTCATTATTGACGGTTGTAAAAACTGTACTTTTATTGTAGGATTGTGGTAGTTGAAGCAACCAAGGATGAATTTGGCTTAAGCCAGTGGTTCCCATGAAACCACACAACGGAAAGAGTGAAGGATTTTGTGATTTAAAAAAAAAAAAAAAAAATTCTATGTAAGCATTATTTTTTAGGAATGACTAACAAGTGGACGACAAAAAAAGTTACTTCTGTAGCCTTTTTTTTTTTAAATTGTCAACATGCTGAGGCCGGTTTCACAAAGATAGACCCTGAAGATGTCTCAGATCAAACTGTCACACTCCCAATAGATGTCTGAATCCGTCCATATACACAAGGCTCACCGAGTAAACCCGGCCAGATGGCTTGGTTGTCTACTCTTGAAGAAAATGTTTGCCTAAATGTCGCAGGGCTCAGTGCTTCTGTTGACTCGTCAGTCAGGATCGGGAGAGTCGGCTAAAACGCGCCCGACGACGTCCTCGCTGCTGTTTATTTACAAAAGCTGCAGTCTCTAAAACCTCTGTCCCTTCTTTTCTTTTTCTCTACAACATTGTTAAAAAAAACAAAAAAACCAGTTAAAAGACATGTTTTCCAAATGTTTTGACAATTGATTTTACTGGTAGGCACGTGTCACGGATTAATGCTACGTTGAAACGGGGTCGTATTTACCGCGTACGCGAGACGAGTCCATATGAACAGCGCCCTCGTGTGGTATTCACGACGTTTGAACTTGCGACGTGTTCAATGACGTCATAGCCTACATCAGAGGTGCCTTTGCATCTCCTGTGTAACGTTATCTTCCTGCTGGCTTGCTAAATTGTGAGCCTGTGTGGCTTCTAGACACCATCCATGTTGCCGTTTCCTAGCAACGGTGTTTTTACGACTTAACCACTTGAACGCCAAGCACACAACTTCCCATGTTGTTAACCACGAGCTCACGAGTTCCATTTGAATTCCGCAATTGACTAAATACACTGTAAGGTCTGTGAAATGTCTTTTAGGTTGTTGTTCGGTTTGATTACAGTTCCCATAATTTCTCCATCATTTTTGACTCTCATTTTTTGAGCGATCTTTCTTCATTCTCAAACTACACCATGCAGCACGTTCTGGTATGGAGGCATTTCCTGAAAAATGAACAAGATAAAACACAACAATAGAGGTGCTGCGCATGTCCGACCCCATACAGAAATGGCTTTGTGTTGGTAATGTAGATGAGAAAGAAATGTACTGTTTTTCTGTGGTTTTAGCTTTATTAATTTTCGAAAACAGCCGGGCTACTTGGCATTTTTCTTTATTGGCTGGTTACAACCAAAAGGGCTACAAAGACCTTCAAATTTCGACACCAAATGGGGATAAAGCACCTTTAGTATTCCAGTATTTTGGAGGATCATCACGCAGTTCTGCATTGAATAACCGCCTCTCTAAAATCTAGTTAATTAATGGTGGCAGTTAAAGGTGACTGTAGCTCGAGGGGAAGGGTGGTGGCCAGGAAACAAGTTGGGTCGATGATGCTGAACTCTGGAGGTCACAAACTGAGGTCATTAATTATTAAAAGCCCCCTTTTAAAAGACATATGTGTTTGAATTAATCCACGAGGGAAATAAACTGCCATTAAACAGTGCTGTTTATGTACGGTCCATGTGGACTGACCTCCATAATATTCCTCTGAGATGAAGCCTGCGCTGTAGAAAACAAAGATCTCCCTCTCTCTTTGATTATTTAGGATTCAGTATCCTGCCCACCAGAGGAAGATACCGAAACCGCCCAGCCTCAATTAAAAATCTGAAGGCATCAGCAAATGGCGAGATAGTCATTAGAGCTGGATGAAAAAACCCCAGCAAGTCTCAACCTTGACCCATGCCGCCTCCATCAACCCCCTCAAAACGCCAGCAGACGCACGCCGAGAGTCCCCAAAAGATGCTTAAAGATAAAAGAGAATCGACCCGTCAGCCGTATGTACAGAGACTGGAGATCTGAAAGGAGAAAAGCCATGAAAAATGGATGAGAGAAGAAATCCACTTCACCTCCCCCCTGGAGGCTGGCAAACCCCCCACGGCGCTCCCACTCATAATCCTTTCTCCTCCTGCACACACACACACACACACACACACACACACACACACACACACACACACACACACACACACACACACACACACACACACACACACACTCCCCTCTCCGTGCCTCACACACATGCATGCGGTGTGTGCAAACAGGAAGACAAGGTAGGCTCGCAGCGCCCGAGGCCCCTCCGGTAGGTGTTAGAGTCGGGAGATACATCAGTTCGGCGTTAATATTAGTCTTTAATGGCGTTACAGATATTATCCGTGACTGATGTGATAAAGCAGGGCTTCACGGAGCAGCTGAACGTCTAAAAATTATTAGACTGTGTTTTTCTTTTGTTGCTCGGATTTTCAGACACAGTTTGTGCAAATCTTTTTTTTTTTTTTTTTTTTTTTGTCTTCTTTATTTATTTATTTATTTTTAACATACAGGAAAAATGCATCCAGTTTCCTCTGGTGGATCACTCAGGCTTAAAGAGATGCTTAGCTAATTTCATTAGTCACGCTTTGAATGGAGAGGCTCGTATTAGTGAATCGTTAAGGTCTAAATGCTTTTACGGAGGCATTTTTTTGTCGTTGTACCTCAACATGAACATCATCCTGTGTAATGAAGCGCTGAATTATAATAGGGGCATGGAAATATGTTGGATTTATGGCTTTAGCCCGAGAAATTAGCCTTGACTTGGGCACATTGGAAAGAGAGACTAAGTCTTGAGACACATTAGCAGTTGTGTGAGGCTGTATTTACGTGCTTTGAGC
Source organism: Brachyistius frenatus (assembly GCF_029030835.1). Classification (NCBI taxonomy): domain Eukaryota; kingdom Metazoa; phylum Chordata; class Actinopteri; family Embiotocidae; genus Brachyistius; species Brachyistius frenatus. Next base: position 326,786 of record NW_027210885.1, read on the forward strand.
TGCACGTTAACACCAGCATGCTAATACGCTCACAGCGGCGATGCTGCATGCAGATGTTTAGCAGGTGTAAACGGAGATGCATTTTCTCAGGAGCACTAACGCTAAGAACAGCTCAGACTGACGCTAATGACATCCGTTTTGTAGGTATTTAATCAAAAATGATTCATTCTAAAGTGGACATGAATTTGCGTACTAACTTTATGGGCCATTTGTCGCAAGCCGGTATCACGGAAAAGCGTGAAATAGACACGCCGGTCCACTACAGCAAAACGTGGGATAGCCACGCTTTGCGCTGTCTAGGCGTGAAAGTTTCACGTTTTCCTGCAGGGGATGAAAATGAAATGTACTGCATGGTCAGAGCCATGTGAGTTACAGGAAAATTAAACTTCTAGCAAAAACACGTTGTCGGGGTTCTGGTTGGGGTTTGGGAAAAAAATAAAATGGTTGGGCTTCGGGGAAAAGGAACATGGTTACGGTTTGGAAATGAAAAACAACTCCAGAAAAACAGTGCCACCTCCTGAGTTGGAACCTCATCGCCCTCCATGGTGGTCTGTGACTAATGACACCAAACCCCCCCCCCCCCACCCTCCTTCCTCCCAACTTCACCAAAAAATGTCCTTTGTCATGTCTTGGTCTCAGAACCTCTGTTTGATCCTGGGTCACATGACATTTAAGTGTGTTTAAGTTCCATGCTTTAATAAACGTGTAACTTTCAGACCCAGACAGCGCAAAGCCGGGCTATCTCACAATTTGCTGTAGGGGACTGGCGTGTCTATTTCACGCTTTGCCGTGATAACAGGTTGCAGCAGTTGCTGAGATATTTCAGAACCACAAATGCCAACCTGGTTGTGGCTCTAGATAAAAGGTCAGGAGGTCACTGAAGTCAATGAGGCTCATTCTTGTGGCACCATAAAGCTGATGGCAATACATCCGAATGTTGCCGACATATTTCAGTCCAGACCACGGACCATATACAGACCATGGTGTTAACCAGTCAAGAATACACGCACATATACTCCTACACGTCGTTCCTTCAACACCCACGGGCCCTTTAACTAAGTGTGATCCTTAACTCAAGGCCCTCACATGCACTCGTGACAGCGTGTGAAATGTTCCAGTCAAAGCGTTCGTGGCGGCTCAGGCCTCCTTCAAGGCCTATCTGACGGGCTGGCTGTCGCCTGATGAGAAGGAGACGGTGACATGGGAGGAGGAGGAGAAGGTGGAGGAGGAGGAGGGGGCTGCTGTCAAACACACTTTGATTGGCAGCTCCTCTCTCTTGTTGTCACACGGGGAGGGGGGGGGGGTTGGGCGGCTCCTGGTAGCAGGTTGAATTTCAGAGTAGGTCGATGTTAAAGGGAAATGTGTCGTCACAGGTTCGGCCAACACACTGTAGGTCGGCACTAACTCCCACCGAACGCCGTTATTGTCCGGAGCGAAGATGTTTAATGGAGATCTATTGAGGACCATGTCTGGCAGGTAAGTTGGACTGTTAGCTGGTATTGACCTGAAAACAACCTCCCATCCCTGCAGTTTCCAGTCAAAGTGTCCAACCCTGTTTATGTAGATACACATTTTATTTAAATGACTTCCGATCATCATTGTATTTTGTACAAAAATTTATAAACACAGGACACCAAACTGCTGTATGCAGCCTGAGTTTTGAATGGAGCTTCCGTCTTGCAATTATAATGACAAAGAACTACAAGATTACACTTCATTTAAGAAGGCCAAAATATTTGGCCACTAGCTCAATTAGCTCTTTGCTAAAGAAGATATCTGTAAATGAATGTTAGGTCAAAGAATAATGTGCCATCTTTTGATGTTTACCCAGAAAATAAGGTACGTCACTCTTATTTAAGTGCATCTGGCACTTCCATGTTTCTCCGGGTGTGTAAACTGGGTGGAAACCAGGATAGATGGAGGAGGGAGGGGAATATAAATGGGACTTACGGGGTCGTACCTGCATTTTTTTTCAGCACAAAGTTATTTACGCTTTTTTTTTTTTTTTTTAACCTTTTATTCAAAGTGTTTTAAGATTTCTGTACTCTGTTTTCCTTCCCCTTCACACAGCCAACTTAACACTTGCTCTAAAATGTAATTATGTATTCTTAGTTTTGAGGAAGAAAGATCAAAAGCACCACAACTGCTTATCACCATACAAAGCACGGAAAAACACTGGCAACCATTGGCCATCTGTCTGCAAAGACCAGATCACCTGACCGGCCGCGCTGTCAGGTGATGCAAATATCCCAGACTGAGACCAGCCTGTGCAAATGTTTACATCTGTATATATGTGCTTGTATGTACAGTATGGTTGGGAGGGGGGGGGTCAGGTTTAGAGGGAGACACGCACTTGTTGCTGAGGTCGTCACTTTACAGGAAGTGGACACCTTTGCATGTTGTGTGTCGAGATGAGCTGAGGACTTGTCAGAGGTGCAGTGCTTTAATGTGGCCTTATATGTTCAAAGTGATGGGAGGCAGCAGAGACAAATAAAATGGGAATAAGAGCAAAGGACTTCAAATGCAAGAGAAAACTGTATGAATGGAGAATGCTGCACCAAGAGTCGTTTTTTTTTTGTTTAATTAAAATGGAATATCCGTACAATATCTAACAAGTAATGAGAACATTACAAAAAGAACAGCATGTCTAATGATGCATATTTAATGTCTTTTAGTTGACTGGTGAGTGTTGCATGGACAGTAGAGGGCGCTCTGAACTACTGCAATGGATTGTCTTAAAAAGTGCTGCGTGGTGTAGGGGCAGTTTTTTTTTTACTTTTAATAGACATTAACGCTGCAGAAACAGACCGGTGAAGCACGTTTGTTTTGGCAAGAAGAATAAATCATAACTTCATTTCGCCATATAATATCACGAATGAGTTGGAGGTGAATAGTAGACGTAGCTTTATCACAAGGTGTGTGTGTGTGTGGGATTTAAATCAGCCATAAAATGAAGGAAAAGCAGCAAGGGAAACTGCTTATTTCATGTTTATTTATAATCACCTTATCGTTGCCATAAATCGCGTGACAAGTCTCCCGGCAGTCAGTCCACGCGGACCCCTTACGTGCAGCCCACTTGCAGGACTCATTTGAAAAGTTTCAGGAGCAAATTACACTTTAATGTTCGGAATGAAGTTGACGCCAAAGCGAAGTCCTCCAAATTTGCCTCCTGCGCCCCAATTAAGACTGCAATTAAATGCGACGCAGCGCCGATAAGGTCCCCAATTTGAAGCAGGCTTAATGGCCACAGCTCGTTATAATACGTGTGCGGCTGCGTTTAATTAAAGTCGACCCCCGCTTTGTTTGCGCGCTGTAATGCGCGTTTTGTCTAAACGCAGCTCAAATAGAAAAATCCAGTATAATTCAAGTTTTTTTGGGGGGGAGGAGGAGGAGGAGGAGGAGGGCCGAGGAAGGAGGGAGTAGTGGGGGTGGGGGGGGAAGGCGGCGGTGGGGGTTATTATACTATTGTGCGCCTCTTAATCCGGTTGGCTCAGAGACTGCCCGCTGGCCAATTGGTAAGTGGTTTGCGGAGCTGCCAATCAAAGCAGACGTCCCCTCTCCTCAGGCTGTGCCTACCAAACATCTCAGTTGCTGTGTGGAGAGATTTGACGGTGCGGCACTCCTGTACACGGACCAGCAGCACGGCTCTGCAATCCGCCTGTCTCCTCGCACAGCACAGCACAGCACAGCACGGCACGGCACGGCACGCATGTAAACGCCTCGGCGCAATCCGGACGGACGCGGCGGAGGCAACACGCATGCGAATAATTTTTTTTGTTTTTTTGTTTTTTTGTTTGCATGTCACGAGAGGAGGAACTGGTCGCCGGGTCCGCGGCTGTTTTGTCTTTTCTTACCGTTTCTGCCCCCCCCCTCCCCTCCCCTCCTCCTATGACACTCTAATTAATCGGCATGTGGAAACGCAGCAGGATTAGGAATTGCTTCATAGTGTGCCTGCTGCTGACGTTATGGACGGAGGTAAAAAAAAAGAAAAAAAAAAGATCTTATTTTTAATTTTATTTTTTTTTAAATTTGATTTTAATCAATGCTCATTTCTTCTGTTCTGCATGCATGAAATACGTGTTTAAATTTGACCGTTGTCAAAAGTTGGTGGGCGTGGGCAGATGTATGTTATTTGCGCTCCCGGCGTTGCCATATTAGCATCACATTTAATCGATAATTGAATTAGCCTAGCCGTCAGTTTTGGAGCATGTGGTCGTGTTTCCGTGACCTGCGTGAAGTCCAAAGGATCGATAACAGTGTACTCTCCATTTTGGTGAAATCCCGAGTCCCCGTTTTTTAAAAAAAAAAATTTAATTTAATTTTTTTTTTGGGGGGGGGGGGGGGGAGAATTGAGGCCTGAACCAAACAAGTTGTAGCCCCAAGTTGCATTGCATCACTTGGCTGCTGCAGCGGTTAAATTGATCCCGTCTCGAGAGTAAACCTGGTTGTCTAAAAAAAAATAATAATAAAATAAAATTAAAAAAAAAAAAAAACCAGCATGCAAACCGGAGGCTGCTCACGTGCTCCATTCATGATGGAACCAAATTAATTTTTTGGGGGGGGGGGGGCACAATCCACCCAGTTCTGCAAAGCCTTGATATTCGGATTTAATTGAGACTAAAAGACACAGTTTGGCCACTTGCCCATCTTTACGCACCAGATTAAGCGGCACAAATCGTGCGCTAGTCTTGTTTACGCGGGGCCTATATTAAAAACAAATTGTTTGTGTGTGTGTGTGTGTGTGTGTGTGTGTGTGGTGGTGTCTGTTTTTAAAACATGTTGTTTCTAGGTGGCGCAGTCAACCGGCTATTTCGAGCTGCAGCTGATCTCCGTGGAGAATGTGAACGGCGAGGTGGCGGACGGGGAGTGCTGCGACGGCTCCAGGAGCTCCCAGGACCTGCGCTGCACTCGAGACGAGTGCGACACTTACTTCAAAGTGTGCCTGAAGGAGTACCAGATGGAGGTCACCACCAGCGGCCATTGCACGTTCGGAGCTGGATCTACCCAAGTTCTCGGTGGAAATATGTTTTCTTTTAAGAGCGCCAAGAATAACCCGAACAAGATCGACGAGGCTGGCAAGATTTTGATCCCCTTCCAGTTTGCGTGGCCGGTGAGTGTGATTTTTGTTGTTGTTGTTTGTTTTTTTGCTGTTGTCTTTTTGGCAGATCATCCGACAGAACCCGGTTTAAAATTTGGGGCAAATTAGCTCTGGCTGTGACGTCTGTGCCCACGCACCTGGAGCATCACGTCCTCCAAACCGTTTAGGAATATTTCGGGACCACTCTCCCGTTCGCGCAGTACTCTATAACGGCGCTTGTATTGATAAAGTACCCTTTCAAATTAAGATCCATGGCAGTTGCGCTGTCCTTGCAAGTGAAACTGCAGATCATTTCCGGTTTTGACGAACCTGGCGGTCGTTTTCTTCATTTTAAGTTTTATTTTTGCAAAACGGCGGAAAATGTTCGTCGGCGTCCTCGAGCGCAGGATGTCCTCAAAATGCCCGAGAATCGGGTCTAAAAGCTCCCCGAAATATTCCATTTGTTAGATTGTTTCTCACATTTGAGTCCCTGGAAGCATCAGGTTTGTCTTCATATTTGTTTTAAATAATGACCTAAACGATCAATAGATTATCAAAATAGCTGCAGAATAACTTAACCCCCCCCCCCCCCCCCCCCCCCCCCCCCCCCCCCCCCCCCCCCCCCCCCCCCCCCCCCCCCCCCCCCCCCCCCCCCCCCCCCCCCCCCCCCCCCCCCCCCCCCCCCCCCCCCCCCACCTCACCCCCACCTCCCAAATTAAACAATTGTTGTTGCAGCTCAACAGTAACAGTACTGCTGTCCGGTAAGCTCCGGCGCGGAAGCCAAACAATCTGTGGAAAAGTTGCCTCTTCATAGACGACATCGGTGTAATACTCGTATCAAACATCCTTAACGATTTGTTCTCGGGTCACGGGCGGGTGTCTCCTGCGGAGGAGATGGACCTCATTAAAGAGGGGGGTGGGGGGGTGGGGATAGGGAGGGGGGGGGGAATGTTTAGCAGCTTCCTGTCCGTATAGAGAATTGACACGCATCAGGGCTAAACGATTGCATGCTCCGCGAGGATCCGGTTGCAGCTCCAGTGTTTCGCAGTGTCATCTGGGTCATCTTTTAAAGTTGCCCTGATATATGAGGACTGGCATTGTTCCAGCTCCGCCAGCCCGCACCTGCCGAGGGCTCACGATGGGGTGATTAGACCGGGGAAACGCTTTGATATGGAGATCCTGCCGGGCTGGCTGGTGGTGGTGGTGGTGGCGGGGCGGGGAGGGGGGCTGGAACATTGTTACTTCTCGTATGGAGTTGTGGAAAAGCTTTTCGCTTCAACATTTTTTTTTTATTATTTTTTTTTTGCTGATTCGCCATTTCAGATTTGGCGTTTTGACGATCCGTCTGGCGACGTTTGCTTTATGAAGATCGCCACTGCTGATGGATGATTTTTGTTTTGGGGGGAAAAAAATGCAAAGCTAAAGGAAAAAGGGATTTTTCTACAGGCTAGGTAGGGGGGAAAAAAAACAACCAAAAATCAAATTTGGACTCGCCATCTCTGAGGTATCGGATCATATAAAAGCGACAAGTCCTCACAGGTGAATGAGAACGGGATGATTGAATGGATGCTTCCATGAATTCTCTACCGGGATGATTAATGACCGGCGTGATGCCGCGAGCTGGAGATGTGCGTGTTCAGATGCCCGCGCGGCGAGAGCGGTTCGCCGTGTACTGCTGGCTGGTTTTGAGTACCCCCCCCCTCTCTCCCTCCCTTCTCCCCCCTCACCCCCTCCTCCCCCACCCACCTCCTCCCCTCCAGCACCCCACAGCTTCCTCTCCTGCTGTGGGTGCCAGGTGGCCCCTGGTGGCCCCTCCAGGGCGGTTAAACTCATCTGACGGCGAATGAGTGATAGCTGATGAATTAGGCACGCCAATAAGGAATGTAATAAAAGGGAAGGAGAGGGGAAAATAAATAAATAAAAAAAAGAATACTAAAAATATCACCTAACACACTTTTAGGTTTTGGTAACATCTCGTTCTTGCTCGTGCCGTACCGAGTTTCGGTGCACCTTTTTGTGATTTTGATTTGAACGACATCGTGTCGTAGCGTTTTTGAAACGAGGCTGCTGGTTTTATTCCGATTTATTTATCGTATAGTTGGCTGTCGTAGTGGACTTTGACGTACGAACCAGAAAATGTACATTGGGTACAGCTGAAATGGCAATTTTGAGAACAAATTCGTAGCAGTTTTTGAAGCAAAAAAAAAAAAAATGCCAGAATAAGAAGAATCCTCTAATTGCAGTTGTGAGGTTTGGTTGCTTTTCTTTATCAAATGCGACAATAAACTGAATGTCTCTGGTAGGTTGGACAAAACAAGACATCTGAAGGTGTCAATAACTGACCATTTTCCACAATACCTTTGATGTTTTGTGGATCACAGTTTATGCATTTAGATTAGACGAAAATTAATCAGACACAATTTGGTTAAACGATTTAGCGGCGAAGGAATTTTCTTTAAGCAAAAATCCCCGGCGCCACTCGGGAAAGAGATTCGGATCTGGTTTCCTTTGTCGTCTACGGTGGCGGTTTGAATGTCTTTGGCTATTCAGATGTTTTCAATATTATCTAGCAAGAAAAAAAAAAACTTTGGCTGATTAAGCAGTAAAATGATTGACAATAACTAACTTCTGTTCAAATTTATGTACAAAATAGAGAAAGTAGATTTCTGTGGTAGGTTTGGTGCTGATGCTCAAGCTGTTGCCTTGAAAGCAGAGCATATGTTTTCGCAGCCTTTTGCCGTCACACGTTTGATTCAAGTATCGTCTCTGTATTTATGTGCATTTAATGATTTCGGCGTTTCCCCCCCCCCCCCCCCCCCCCCCCCCCCCCCCCCCCCCCCCCCCCCCCCCCCCCCCCCCCCCCCCCCCCCCCCCCCCCCCCCCCCCCCCCCCCCCCCCCCCCCCCCCCCCCCCCCCCCCCCCCCCCCCCCCCCCCCCCCCCCCCCCCCCCCCCCCCCCCCCCCCCCCCCCCCCCCCCCCCCCCCCCCCCCCCCCCCCCCCCCCCCCCCCCCCCCCCCCCCCCCCCCCCCCCCCCCCCCCCCCCCCCCCCCCCCCCCCCCCCCCCCCCCCCCCCCCCCCCCCCCCCCCCCCCCCCCCCCCCCCCCCCCCCCCCCCCCCCCCCCCCCCCCCCCCCCCCCCCCCCCCCCCCCCCCCCCCCCCCCCCCCCCCCCCCCCCCCCCCCCCCCCCCCCCCCCCCCCCCCCCCCCCCCCCCCCCCCCCCCCCCCCCCCCCCCCCCCCCCCCCCCCCCCCCCCCCTGCAGGCGGCCCACCTTTTGTGAACTAACGTTATCGAGCTTCAGGGGAAAATAGCAAGGGTGTGATTTCACACGTCAAAGGCTGTATATATATATATATATATATATATTCAGTGTGAGTCTATTGTTAAAAAACCAGCAGGTGGTTTATCACCTGAGCCGTTACTTTGGATTTGTTAACCTCACGTTCTCCTAGAATATGAACCGCCGAGTTGCCTCTTGTTCGACTCCTTGACGGACACCTCGAGGCAGAGGTGAAGAGGGCTATTCTGGCGCGTTATCCTTCTGTTAAGTGCCGCCGGCGGATAACGGTGCACTATTCCAGTGCCAGGTGTCACAACAAGCCTGTCAGGGTCACTGGCTGCGGCGTTGTTGCTTTCCCCGCTGCAGAAACAAAGATGCAGTTGTACTGTTGGCCGTGTCATCTGGACGACCGCCCGTGTTCGAGCCCCATGTAAAACCAGCGACGACCGTCATCTCCCGGCGACGGTCCCGAAAACGAAACCAGGCACGAATTATTTTAATTTAGCTTCCAGACTCGCGGGGGTGAAGGAGGGAGGGGGGGGGGTGGTAGACTTGCACGGGTTTCCTTTTTTTTTTTAATGCTCTGGGCGATCTGCATTTATTATTCTCCCGATGACGCCCGGCAGACATCTCGACGGCTGTTGCAAAGCGTGCGCAAGTCAGTCAGTCAGTCAGACAGACGTCGGAGGGACGTCTTCGTTCGGTCAAACTTCTTGAGGTCTCGTCAAACTACTCTTCCACATAATCCGACACGAGCTGTGTTTTGTTTTTGGGGGAAATTCGGAATAATAAAAAAAAAATACCCTCTGATGCCTTTTAATTTTCTCAACTGGCTCTCGAGTCCCGGTCTGGTGTTTTTTTTGTTGTTGTTGTTGTTGTTGTTGCTCTAACTCTGAATATCATCCTGCATTTCTCTGGGAAAGGCGGCTGCTTCTGTTGGAGGCTCACGGACGTCGCAGCCTCGTCTCCTCTCGTCCCTTCCGTCTTGTCATCATCGCACCACCGTGATGCGGTCGCTAATGGCTGATTTACTCAGATTACGCGATGCTTATCCGTTCTTTGGAAATCTACCAGTGATGTTTTTCGAGCTCTGGCTTGTCCCGCCGGCGTGCCAGGAAAAGAGACCGACGGCCGCTGCTGCCTCTGAGCTCAGCCGGCGCTCTGCAGCTCTGGATTTACAGGAAACGTTCCCTGATGCTGCTGCTGCTTCTCTTTTCGTTCAGGCATTGTTCTTATTATAATTAGCGCAATACAAATAGGTTGCATTTGTTCATTAAGAAATACAAACAGCACATCTTAAAAAAACAACAACGAGACACTGTTGTTTTTACACCTCTTTAGTGCCAATTAAAGAAAGAAAATACAAAAAGTTGAGTATTTTTTAAGTAATAATGAGCGTTTGAGGGTGCTGGTAGGTACAATTTTGAATGCAAGTAGGCCAGGCTCCACAACCCCCCCCCCCATTTCTAGTCTTCAGGCTAGTCAGCGTGCATCTCCAGCTTCATACTGTATGTTACAGACGTGAGCGTCAGTCTTCTCACCGGACTGAAAGAAAATAGACTGAAATGAGCAAAGTTTCCCAAAATGTTTGAACAACTGCTTTAAGAAACGACGTTCAGGTTCGCCGGATCGGTACTTTCCCAGCCGGCCGGGCCCGCGTGGACATCAAACATTAACACGGCCGCTGATCGAGTTTCCATTTCGTTGGCCCGAGCCGCCGTGTGCACTTCAGGGGAGAGACGGGAGACAGGAAGCGAGGCGCACGTCTCACTTCCCCATCTGATCGCTAATGAAATTGCCGGTGGAATTTCTCCCTCCGGCCGCGTCAGCCGGACGTCCGTTCGATGTTACCGAATCCGCTCCGGACCCGGAGACGCGGCCGTCAGACCTGCCGTCCCACTCCGCTCCCAAACCGAGACGCGCGCGGTTCGCCAGAAAACCTGCCGACGCTCGGGCGGCGTCGGTTTAACCGTTCCCGCTTTCACTACGTTCTTATTCGGGCAGAAAGCCAACGCGGTTTATACTCTGAGGTCCTGAACAGCCCGTCTGTGGAGTTCATAAAGTGTGTGTGTGTGTGTGTGCGTGCGTGCGCGGTTTGTGTCGGTTACTTCGCTGGTGCGCCGCCTCGACGTGTGGATAGTCCCGCGCCGCCGATCGTTTCGAACGGCGGGGTTTCCTTCGCCGGACGTGGACGACGTCGTTCGCGTCGAAGTGTGACGCGTTGATCTGCACGGACCTGCCGGAAGATCGTGGTTTTTTTTTGTTTTTGTTTTTCCTGGCTCGAACCCAAAACTACCTCCCCGGATTTCGGCTCGCTCTCCCGGCCGGCCGTACGTCAGACGCACACGGTGTCGCTTTAGTACTCGTGTCGCCGTCGGAACTCGATTTGAATTTGTGTCAGGAGTAAGTGAAGGTCGAACTCCCCCGAGCCGTCTGCCCGTGCAGGATTTGCACAAATGAGCAGGAGCATGCGCACTCGGGAATACTCTCGAGTCTGCTGCGCAAACGACCCGCGCGGCGCAGGAGTTCAAACCTCAGCTGTTTGTGCGCATGAATACTTGGTGCGTGAAGTGCCTTGTGGGTAAATGCTGGAATTTGAAGGCTGCGTTGTGCAATTTATCTTCAGCTGAAACCAGTCCGACGCCAGAAAAAAAAAAAAAAAAAAGGCTTATACGGACACGCGTGGTGATCCCAAACCTTCGCCGAGATGGTGAACCCGGTGATTGTTACCGATTTGAAGCCGGCGGTGACCGTATTCGGGCGAGCCGGGGGAGGAGCGAGCGGTGGACGTCACTAAATCTGACGGGGCAACCCGGCGATACTACATCCCGCCCACCGACAGCTGCAACCTGACTGACTGCACCACAGGCCCGTCAATCAAATAGACACGCCCCCCCCCCAAAAAAAACAACAACAACAACACCGCTTTGGTTTAGCAAGCAAAAACCAAAATACCTCGCGGTATCGTAGTTTAAAGCGCTTCGACATCGGCCTCATTTTTCAAGAGCCGGAAGCTACGAACACTTCCACATCCAGTCTGTGCGTTTTGAGGAACAAGAAAATGTGCTCAAAATATCACCGGCTCTGTCCGTTGATGCAACAAAGGACAACCGGCAGGATGTTTGTGTTTGAGCTCACACCTGATACGGAGCTCGTCGGAGCTGTTGCTAGGAGACGGCCGCATAGGCCTCTAGTAAACAATTATCTCGCCTCTCTCTACCTCCCCCATCCGAGCTCCGGCGGGTCCCGGGGCGGCCTCGCGGAAAGCCGCTCGCACGAGTCTCACCTGCGATTCGGCTCCGCTCCGTATTGATCCTGCAATCGGCCGGCCGGGCCGATGTCCCGAGGTGCGGACGACGGAGAGCTTTTTTTTTGTTGTTGTTGTTGTTGTTGTTGTTTTTTTTTTGTGTGCGAGAGCTCTCCTCGATTGTTTGTATTTTAAGGTTGCGGTTTTCGCTGCCTCGTCTTCACGCGTTCCGCAAAGAGCCAATGTTGGTTGGTTGTTGTTTTTTTTTTGAGTCAATTTTCCCAACTTTACACAAGAATGATTGTAGGCACATTCAGTCAATATTATTTTTCTGATTTTACAGCAATTAAAGTCTGTAAAATGTCAAAGATGATGGAGTAGAGCAATTTTTTTTTGGTTTTGTTTTTATCAGGTTAAATGTAAGCGTTTCTCTTTTTGTTTTTGTGCCTAGTTTGAGCTCTGCAGCGATGCTACGTTTGTCTCTGCCGCTTGCAGAGTCCTGACGAGACGCTTGCTCGTCTTCTACAAGTAGGACCTGCCTCCCAGCCTTTATTGAAGTTTTTTTTATTTTTTTTTTAATTTTTATAATTTTTTTTACAGCCCCACCTAAACAACAGGGATGCTGTAGCTATCCTTTTATAGTACAGTGAACTTTGCGCTTCGGGAATAACGTCCAAGCCCCGTCACTGACTTGATGATTTGGATATCTGATCCGCTTGTCCGTGACCGTTGCAGTAATGTCTGAACTCAAAGAACAGATTAAATCTCCCGCTTCCATGTTACAAACTTCTCGCAATCCGATTTTCATTTAGATTTCAATTTCATGTCATTTTAAGGTTTTTTTTTTTTTTTTTACCTTTTGAGGACGCGGAGGTCAATATACTCACGATCCATCAGACACGATGCATATTTTTCTTTTTCTGTTTTTCTCCCTTTTATTAAATATACAAGTCATAATAGCTCAAATGTCTAAAAGAAATTACCGTTTTATCGCTCCTGCCTGATTTTAAATTATCACTAGTCTGGCACTGTTGATGACCTTTTAGCTTTAGCTGTTTCATGCAACACACACACACACACACACGGGGGGGGGGGGCTTTGACTTACACACAGCTTATTGCTTGAAATATCAGGGTAAATCGTTTTATTAACTTTACAAATTTAATAAAAACAAGTCGACCCAATCCTCAGAGTCATTTTTAGAAGATCGTCTCTGTGTGTGATTTTTTTTTAAATTTTTTTTCCCCCATCTCAGACTGACAACTTGAATATTACAATTTTTTGAAAAAGCCGACGTCGCGGCAAGACGTCGAGCTCCGGCACGAAGCGGCTCGTGTTCGAAGACGCTGCGGGAGGAAAAAAAAAAACCCGATCGGCGCTCCACCTTCCGGTTTTCTTCCCGGCAGACGCGGGCTGCACATTTTTTTTTTTTGCGTCTTGGATACGATCGGCCCGTCATTCCGAGTCGAACAGATAGCCGCGTCGCCCCGTCAACAAAGCTGCAGTGTAGTGGCGACTGTGCGACGTGGACAGCTGCCCCTGCGGAAGCCCGTGTGAGCCGAAGTCTGTCGTGACCATCTGACTCCACGCTCTTCATCTTAAATGGACGCGGCGGGGCGGAGGGAGCCGGGGTTTCCTCTGAGAACGCTTTGTTTTGTTCCTTCTGTGATTTCGCACGAGGCGCGAGCGTGCACAAGCGCTTCGCCGTGATTATTTGAAGGCTGTTTTCTTACTCGGCGCCTCAGGAAGGGGAAACGTGTTTCAGCCTTTGGAACAATTAACAAATCTTCATGTGGGTTTTGTGGACAAAAGGCGTCTTTTATATGCGCAGATTCCTTCCAATGCAACACTGCATTTAAATCCTTTGGAGCTTGTCACTTGATTTGAGCTTCTTGTGTTGGCTGTTCCAGTGACTTTCCACTAAATTTGGACATATTTCTGTCTGAGCCAGAACGCACCAGAGTCCCTCTTGCGCTGTCCTCCTTACCCAGATAACTTCCCAAAGCTGCCGGTCCAAACTGCGAGGCTCATTTATATCAACAGTTGTTTTTTAGAGATTAGGTGTTGCGTATTCTGGCTTTTAAAAAGAGACTTTCCTCCGAATTTTGCAAACCAGCGTCTCGGTTACAGGTCGGGCAGAGTGTGTGGAAAACCTGGCACCCGTCTCATTTTTTTTTTTTTTTTTTTTAAAAGGAGCTATCGTGCATGCTGCCCACCCGGTTGACGAGACGCATCCTGCAGCCACGATGTATGAAAATACTCTCATTATTCTCGTTGAGGTTGGAGCCTCGGGGCAAACCACCGTTTTAAGCCCTGCGAATGGTCCGTCATGGACCAAGTGGCTTTATCACTTTTGAATGGGTAAACCACCGAATTCAAATTTGGCTATGGGCTGCCATGGAGACATTTCCTACGGCATCGCGAGCCCCTTTTGTTGTGATGCTGCAGGTATTCCTTCAGGTCTACGAAGTAGCGTGTTTAGGAGCCTCTCGTGGGTCTGAACTCACGGGACACACGAGGAAGCTCCGGTGTTTGTTTGCTTCTGCAGAATCTCGGGTCAAAATGAAACTGATGTGGTTTTTTTTTTATTTCTTATATCAGGATGCTACTTTACCTGGACAGTGTAGCTTTTTCCTCCAGTGTATGGACACGTTTTAAACGGTGCTAAAAAATATATATATATATATATATTATATCCAGTGTTTATATTGCGGATTCATTTTTACTGCACAACATTTCCAAAGATTGTAGATTAAGACTTTATGTCTTGCGTCGTCTTGCATTCATTGCAGCCCGTTGCCGGACTCTCGTTAGTCTGAACTTGTGTTGGGCTGACGGACGCCGCCGCGGTCCGTTGCAGACGGCTGATAGTCATCACAATCGAATCGCCGCAATCGCATTTTGCTGATTAGTTACAAGAATGAGCTGCGATTAATTCCAATGATCATTAAGTTTTTTTTTTTTTTTTTTTTTTTAAACGAGCTCTGGAGGGCACAGCGGGACACGGTTTGATACCGATCTAGGAAAGCTTGCGATAGTTTTGTTCGGTAGACATCGCCCGTCCGCATTCTGAGTAACCGGTTTGATATTGAGCGTTTTTCAGACCAAAACGGAGACTGAAACTCATCAACAAAGATCTGTTCGTCTGGTCAGTCTGTTTAGGGGGCAGAGTTTATACGAAACAACTTGAATGCCGGAGGTTAGTTTTGATTTTATTGATGGGTTCGTCAGCGTGGTCGCACAGCTGATCCCTTCGCGAGGGACTGTTTGGTTTTAAGCATCAATAAATCCTCACCACATTGATTTATGACACAACTGCTAACAAATAAGACCGTGCGGACTCTAAATTATTTGCACGCTGTGATTTCCAGGTGTTCACAAGAGCATAAAGTACACTTGCTTGATTGAAGCCTTTTCCTAGTTTTTTTTTTAACAGCTTATTTCTAGCTTTGTAAAAATGACTGGAACAGGGCGGGGTGGTGGACTGCTGTCAACACATTGCTGATGTATAGTGGTGAGTCGTGCGTCTCTGCGAACATACTCCCGCCCTGCATGGTGGCGTGTTCGAGTGCACCGTACGTGGACGTTGCCGTCGCTCGCTGCGTCCCCCTGCTTCTCGTTAAATGAATGGTGTGCAGGTGCCAGAGGCTCCTTGCGGGGGTAATTAAAGCGTGTCATTACATGGGCAGTTAAATTGTCGCTGTGCTGTTGAACCTGTTTGAAATGATAATGGGCTCGGCTGGAGGTGGTGCCGTTTGGCTCTCCGGTCGGGCGCCTTGTTGCTTTGGATCAGGAATCAGCCTGGTAATGTCTCTGAAGCGCGCTTATTTCCGCAGTAGCTCTTAGACTTCTCGAGGCAAATTAGTACCGGAGGAAGTAATTAACAAATATCCAAGACTCCCGGATAATCGAGCTTTAACCTGATTGTTTGAAGCCCTCAAGTCGTCATATGCAGCTCAGACACGAGTATCAAATGTATTATTTTTCAATCGTTTTCTGACCATCAGCCTGGTCAGACTCGTATTTTCAGATGAGGCTCAGCCATGTTTTGATACAATAGTAACACGTCCTTGACTGAGGAATAAAAATCTGTCTTTGATCCATTTCATTTAACCTTATTATTGGCATTTTTCTTTTCGGAGCAGGACATTTTTCTGTCTTGACAGTAGCACCGCCCCTCCCCACCCATCTCTGACCGCCTAGTGGCTTTCGGTTTGTTTTCGGGTGACTGTAATGGACGTCTACGCCGACGCATGTGTTGGTGTTTGTTTTACGTGTCGCATAGTCTTGGATCATGCTGGTTAATTAGCACCAGGAGGGGAGGGGTTTGTTGTATTGGACGTGCATGGGTAATGACCCTGTTGGCATAGTAGCAGCATGCTCAATGGGCCGTGTGTGTGTGTGTGTGTGTGTGTGTGTGTGTGTGTGTGTGTGTGTGTGTGTGTGTGTGTGTGTGTGTGTGTGTGTGTGTGTGTGTGTGTGTGTGTGTGTGTGTGTGTCCCCACAGCGGGTATACACCACCCAGCCAAATGCCTTGCCTTCAGCGCGACATCTCTTGGAACATTACTCTGGCAGCACTCGTAGCCGTCCACCTTAGAGATATGACTGCGTGTCTGTAATCTGCTTCTTCAAACACACACGTAGTTGTAATAAAGGAAATAAATCTTGCTCAACCTGTCTGCTAAGGTTCTTTAAAAAAAAAGACTGCTATTGTCATTCATAAAATAAAGTAAAATTCACTAGTGTAGTATTTTCGATTGAGGCTCACGGTTGACTGGTTGTTTACCTTCAAGCAACTGTGATGTGTTTGTTTTGTGGAAAGAGGCCGTCGCGCTGTCCGGAGACGGCCTTCTTTCTCTCACTGTGGCGCTGCAGTGATTAGTTTGCTCAGATGATCTGTAGAAAATTAGTCTGATGTCATTCGGGAAACAAAAACGCCAAATATTCAGTCGTTCAGGAAATTGGAGGGTTTGATGTCGGTTTGTTTAATGTAGTCAAATCATATTGTTGTACATTTTGAGCTGGAAAAAAAAAAAAAATACATAAAATGCCCGTGGAACCTGTCAAGAATTTGTTTTGCTAGCACCGGGCAGTAGTACGAGATGTGAAAGGCAAATAATAGATTCTAATAGATTCCCCATCAGAGTGTGTTTTCTCTTACTTTAACATGAACCCTAAGCAGTGGTGTCCAATGCTTTACCTGACCCCACCTTCATTCTAAAGTTAACCAATTATCTAAGTGTGGATTATTACAATGTAATGAGTAATGCTGACTGTACTTGTACATGTTATTTTGGACCTCTGATGTCTGACTGTAAACCTGGGACAGGAAAAAGTACACAATGTTCAGCACTGATGTCAGAAAGGGTCAAAAACCGTTCAACGTGTCCGTCTCTGCCTGCCAACATCATCGCCACATATGCGAGGATTTTGCCACTGGAGGTCTTTGATCCTTTGCCTCTGAACAGATTGAGGAGCTCGACCGAGAGAGATTTCCATTTGAGTCGCACCCTCCCGGCTGAAGTGATGTGAATCTGGTTCGGCTCGACTTTTTTTTTCTTTTCTTTGCATTTTACCCTCAAGAAGCTGTTCCCCCCCCACCCCACCCCACCCCGCCCTGCTCCAGACCTTGTCGTACCCCCCTGCCCCCTTTCAGAAACCCTCTGTGGCTGTGCTCTCTGAAGGTGTCTAGACTGTGTGACATTCAGCCTGTTTGATGTTCCATGCATTAATGACTTTCAGTATCATTAGGAGCCAGTGACACCAAATTATTTAACTCGCAGTTGGTCTAATTAGAGTAAAAAATGTATGCAACTGGACATTTCAGGGTTGATTAATGTAATTTATGGGCCTTTTTTTTTTTTGGTTATTATTCATCTGCAGACAGCAGTGCTAACTAAAGCTGATGGATCACTGCTGTTATTAATCCAGGTTTTTACCATTTCTTCCGAAGATCAATGTCAGAAAAAGGTACCAGAAGCAGCCCATGCTGCTCGTCCCCATGGGTCCCTCCTAGCTCGGTGGCCTGGCTGGAATAGCGTAAACTCAGCCCTAGTAAAACCAAAAGCTGGGATTGACATCACAGATTAATGAAGATTACATGCGGCGATTACTGGCCACGGGATGAAGCGTGATGACCTCATGTCCCATCAGAAGGCAATAAATCAAGAGATGTCAGTGGAGCTCCCTGTGGAGGAGCTGGGAACACAGAGGTGGACATTCAGGTCACCTCTGGGTGACATGGGAAACCGAAATAGCTCAAGGTCACACACAGTGTTTTACAGGGAGTACTAGTCTGTGAATGTTATAGCTCAAAGGCAGCGGAAAACAGCTTTAACAATTCTCAATGCTCAATGGACACTTGATAGCCCAACTTTCCCCCCCAAGAGGCAGGAATGAGTCAATCAAAGCTCAGACCTCCGGTCATAGTGAATTGTTGGCGGACCAGGCTCTTCCATGGGATTACCCTCCACGCCTGGATCTCACATTCTTAGTGTTCTTCGAATGCAAACACGCACATCGGCCCACATGCGGAGGGCTGACCCCTCTTTTGAAAAAGAAGCGTGCAAGATCCCATGCTTAGTGACCCCAACCTGCCCCGGCTTCCACTTCCCACTGTTACCTCTCTGTTCCCTGTCCCTTTTCTATTTCAACGGCCACCTTCCTTTCCAACCCTCATCTTGGCGTGGGAACCTACACCTGTGGCTCTCCCCTGACACCACCACATCTTCTGCTTTCGCAAGTATGGGTAGTTTAAATAACAACCCGAAATCACTATTTTTAATGCCACGTGATGCAAAGATGACACTTCAATTTTCCATCATTACACCAAGCGAACACAGATTCACTGAGTGCATGACACATAAACAGCCTTTTTTTTTTTTTTTTTTTTTTTATCTCACCGTGCCCCCCTTCTTGACTTGAAAACTAGGATTTCTCAGAGTAAATCCTCTAATCCATTAGGGGAAGGGCCGGTTAGGGTTTTGGAGATTTGACTGACTGAGGATTCTTCATCGTCTCGGATAAAGTATTTTCTCCCCGTCAGATGTAGCTGACGTGTGTTCAGAGTTGAGAAAAAGGGCAGGTTAATGAAATTAGGATGGTTGCTGAGCCGCAGCACAGTTGGATATAAGATTAGGACTCGCACAAGAACCACTGGCTGCTTGTATTGACTTCACCAGTGCAACTGTCCCGCTCGGGCTCGGTAGCACACATGCTGACACTAATTGTGCCCGTGCTGACTGTGTCTCTTCATGGACAATGGTTTTGATTGGAATGGGGGTGAGTTACGGTGTTGGGACAAGGGTCTTTGTTCAGTAGCCTTTCCCCCTTCCCTCCCCCACTCCTCCCCTTTATCCCCCTTCCCATCCATCTATCTTGTTCCAACCATTTGAGCAGCTGTCACTTAATCCAGCTAATCACAGACTGGGATGGTCTGTGGGAAACCAGACTAGTCCATGGGCTTTGCTCATCCCCAACATACACTGACTCGGGGGACTATTAACCCGAACGTTTACAACACGTAGGCATGCAGGCAACCCCGGATTTTCTGTAAACCCTGAAAGGCGCCGGTCACAGCGTGGCCACCTGCTCTTTCTTTGATCTTCGATTCTGCACCGCGACGAGGTTTGACTCTTGCGCGGCCTCACGAAGCCGGCGGGCTTTGTCCGAAGATCTGCGGCCACTAATGCATGCATGCATGCGTTGCTACCCAGGAGTTCCCTCTTGTATGCATTGGCATACGCGCACACACCCACCCACATGCTCAGACTGGGGCAGCCAGCCCACCCTTTTGTGGCGGGGGGATGGGTGGAAAGGTCAGAAGCCGAGCTATGTGTCGTGGGATGATCCACGTTCATGTCAAATAATCCATCTCTGAGGCTGCATCTGTTGTGTGTCTGCGGTTGGACGGGTCGGCAGAGCTTCCGGGAACAGCAGCGTCGTCCGCAGACGCCGAAACTCCCCGTCTCCTCTTTTCTGTACCCCTCTCCTCTAAGTTTAGCTTCCCAGCGTTGGCCATCCCCCTTTGCCCCCAGACCCATTTTTCCTCTTCACGTCTTACCTGCGAGTGCAGTCTCCTTCACCTGTTCTTCCTGTGTCCCGACTCTGAGCCAAGCTCTTCAGCTCACCCCTCTTTCCCACCCTCGTCACCCACGGTCCCCCACAATAACACTCCCCTCCCCTTCCTCCCGCCACCACCCACAGCCAGACAAGCCTACTTAATCCCACAGCCCAGCAGCAACCAGCCTACCAGCTTGTTGGTCCCCTAGATCAACAACACAGACTGACAAACACACACATTTGGCAGTCCTCCTCTCCTCTGATTTATCTTCCCCACTTCATTGAAGCAGCCACAAGTCATGCTTGTTCATGCTTTTTTTTTTTTTTTTTATAAACCCAGCACCGCCCGAGGCCAACGTCCCATCAATGACATTACACTAGAGGTCACAGCAGTCACACTGTGGCTACTACAACTGTCACTGGTGGTGACGTAATGGGTGCTATTTAGGTCAGCTGGTTGCCTAGCAGTGTGCCCTGCAGCACACCAGCGAGATTACTCCTCCGATGCTGGTTAGCTTGGTTAGTTTCCATCTGTGTGTGTGTGTGTGTGTACACATTTGTGTGTTCATATTTACTCAAACCAGTGTCAGCTGTGCAGACAAATTATTGCCTCATCATTGAAATTAATTGTACTTTTGTAATCCTGAAGTATCTATGAATCTAAGTATTTTATGCCATAAATCAGAATATGGTGAATAAAAGCCATTAGAGCTGAAACAGTGAATTGATTGATCAACAGAAAATAATTGATTAATCATTTTAGAATTTTTTTTCTAAACAAAAATCCCCAAAAATCTCTAGTCGACCATAATCTACTTAAGGCAACACCACCACCATCTTGGCAGGTAACTAATGTGTTGTGGATACCAGTTGCTAACATTTAAGTGGATTGTAGCGATGTCTAACAGATATATATTTTATACAAAAAAAAAAATCATCATGACACCATGTTAATTGGTGAGCTTTAGAGGTGCTCGTTGGTAGATATTTTGGACCGAACCAGGCTAACCGTTTCCTTCTTTATTTTACGATAAACTAACCTCGTCCTTGTATTTAGCGTACAGACATTAGAGTGACGTATATCTTCTCTTCTAACTCTTGGCAAGTGTCAGATTTTTAACCCAACAGTTGGACGCCCCACTCGGTTTTAAAATTAGGCCGAGTTTCTTCCAGATTGGGGACCATATGTTGGGCACCGTTTGGTGTGCAGCCTTGATGCCCTGATATCCGATCGATAATGATACATTTTAAGAAATCTCTTTGTCTATCTTGAAGTTTGAGGACAATGTTTTATCACATGCCTGCTGTCAAAAGATCTGTTCTAAACTCTCTCTCCATCTTTCAGCCATCTGCAGCTCTATATTTTTCTTTCTCTCAGCTTTATGTTCTTCATAAAAAGGCACAAAGTGATGCTTCCTCTCTCCTTTTTTTTGTTTTTTTTTTTGTCAACATGGTTTATTGGACTTGTTAGTGGTCGTAACCAACCCGGGTTCCACGCCTACTTTCACCGTGTTTTGGCCGGTCACTTACCTCGTGGTCACAGGTTCTGGACGTGGGCAACAGCAGATATTGGTTAAGTTGCACCGTGCTTGTTGGCCCTCCGTGACGGCAATCGCCTTGGTTACCAGAATTTTTGTATCGCAGCCGCGAAGCCAGCAGGGGTGCAGTAATGCAGATTCATACTACTTTACCGCC
The DNA here is from genome assembly GCF_029030835.1 of Brachyistius frenatus. Classification (NCBI taxonomy): domain Eukaryota; kingdom Metazoa; phylum Chordata; class Actinopteri; family Embiotocidae; genus Brachyistius; species Brachyistius frenatus. The sequence goes on from NW_027210885.1 coordinate 348,144, forward strand.
TGCTGGGCCGGTGGACATTTGGAACCTCCCCAGGCACTTTGATGTATTACTCTCCTTGCGTCACAGTTGTGCTTACCGTATCTTGGCTCTCTCACTTCTGAATCATTGGGTTTCATTGGCGACGTAACTCAAGCGTACCTCTGAGCAACGGAGCCGAGTTGTATACGAGACTCTGTAGTAGCAATGGAATCGATTTTGCGTGTGTGTGTGTGTGTGTGTGTGTGTGTGTTTGTTTGTTTCTGCTGAAGAGGAGCATGACTTTGCCTGAAATGATCACTTCCATTATTCTGTCTACATTAGGAACGTGTTGTAATTATTGTGATGTTTACTTCTCAGTGAATTTGGGAACAAAAATGACAAAGGCCCTTTATCAGTTGTTCCTTTTTTTTTTTTTTTTTTTTTTTTTTTGCTGGCTGAGAGGAAAAAGACATCATGTCACCATTAGTTATGCTGATTTGTCTTTGGACTGGAATATTAACAAGTAGAAGTGAGCTGTGACTAGTTACAGTGCTCTTTCAAACCAAGAGGAACTTGTGATTGTAAGTGTGGTTCATGCTCAATAGTCTCAAATGTTCCCGTCTTTGTGCTTCATACGTTACCAACCCTGCATTCACTCTGTGAGCAACTTGAGACGTCATTTCCTGGAGAAGTATTGATTTTTGATTCCTGAACAGGGTGGTTGTGTTTCCTCAGATTGGTGCAGCATATGGTCACAGCTGTTGATCCCACCGACGGCTGACGAGTTAATGATACCACGGGCTACTGTTAGCCAGTTGAAATAAGCCAACGAACAACAGTTTAAATGATCATTTAGGTCTTCCTGTGCAGACAGAAATGAAATAAAGGAGAGAACGAGATATTTTATCTGACTCATTTCTTTCTCTCTCTCCCCCCTTCCAGCGGACGTACACGTTGATCGTGGAGGCCTGGGACTGGGACAACGACACGCGCAAAAGTAAGTTTGAACTTCACGCACACATCTCCGTGCTGTAGCTTCCTCAATGTGCCTCGAGAAGTGGACGAGTTTCGCAGTTTAGTTGCCACCAAGATTTGTTTAGTGTATCATGACTAACTCTTGGTTGCTGCCACCCCCCCCCCCACCACCTCAAGACTCTTCATATATAAAAGCCTCGGTTCGTCTCAGCTATGTTGGCTCCGGCGGTCAGGTCTGACCAGCTGTATCCTGTTTTCCTTTGGTTGTGTCCGCTGGGTAGACTCCTGTACAACCCCTTTTTCCCGTCTGAGCAGTAGCCCCGTCTGGGAGGAAGAGGACACATTGAGGACTGTAATGTCTGTAGGTCTGGACGGAGCTTTGATCTGTGGAAACGGTGGCATTTTTCACGAGTCTTTAGCGCCTTTCTGCGCACGCAGGCGTGTACGTGGATTAATTTATATACCGCACCATACCGTCCTTTCTTCTCCAATCTCGCAGCTTATTTATATGAGGTCATTTCATCCTGTTTTGTCCATGACATCAAAAGCACTTCCACTCGTATATGCGGACAATGGGGAAGAAATAGCTTTTGACATCATCGCTCTTTGATTAGACCGTTGCATGCCCCGTGTTGTCTCCTGTTTCTGCAGCGGTTGTGTACATTTACAGTAATTAGTTTGGATGTTTCTGATAGATGTAATGCCCAAATGTCGCTTGTGAAGCAGTGCAGTTGATTTCCTGCCAGCTACTCGCACTTCGGTCGCAGCCAAATCGCTATAAAGACGCTGAATAGATGTGTTTCGGGTCCAGGGATACAAGACACAAACACATTTTCGGCACTTCTTAATGGATGAATGTCACCGAGAAAAATGTTGTGGTTTTTTTTCATTTCATGCCAAAGCTCAGGAAGGTTCTGTTTGATTTAGTGTTTTTCGAAAAGCTGAACCGAGCCTGCCGTTTGGTCACACACATCATTTGACTTCAGCCTTAATGTCATGGGTTCAAGAAACACAACCGTCAGGAACATACACGCCTTTCAAGATCCCAAGGGAGTCTGCCTGTAGTAGCAGACTTCTTTAAGGTCACAGTGAGTTGCAGCAGTTAGTGAAGCCGTTGCCTTGGCAGGTGAATTGGGCAGGTCGCGCTTATTATGTTCATTTTTAATTTGTTTTCACAGTTGTTAGGTAATTTCACAGCATTTCCTTTTCACTGTTGAAGGTAAAGGCCAAATTCAATTCAGCGAAATATGTGCAACAGCTGCTCATTAAGGCGGCGCTGCCTTTTGTGTCTTTCTTACCATTGGAAGTGTTTTGTTCAGTTAATTTTGGCCTCTTTATTATAAAGCCAGATCTAACACAAAATTGGATGTATGAAGAGACGGTACGGTGGTTGGGCTGCGAAGAATGCGAGAAGGCATTTGCATTTGCAACAACGGTTCTGGGTACCGAAGTGTTATGCTTTTATAGCACCGACCAAAGAGATTCAAGATTATACACCATCGGGGGAAAAGGCCTTTTCATTTGCTAGCAGGTGTTACGAGGCTTCGGCCACAAAAATAATTGTACATTTTCAGCTTGGTTTTGTAAGACCGTATCATATCATATCGTAACCACTTATTCTTCCATGCGTCACTAATCGGGATCCACCGTTTTTTTTTTTGTCCACCAAATGTGTTTTGTGACGATAACTGGCCCAACACTCGCGTTATAGATCATGCTTTTGATTTATAGAGACTTCAATTTTAAACAATTTTAACGTCGGTATGACTGCCGAACACCTGTTTGAAAAATCAGACCGATCACCGTGAGCTCCATTGTCTGACCATCCCGAATGATCAGTCCTGACGGACGGCGGAGGTCGACATGTAGCTCCCCCAGGTTGTTTCATGCGGCCATCTTTTTTTTCTGGTTAGCATCAATCGCTGCATTAGAGGAAATAAAGTGACGGTGGATTTATCCTCGGCCTGTGAAACGTGAAGATGAACTTACTGTCTGGCCTGAGTCAGCACCAGCCTCATGTCTGGTCCTACGTAAGAGCCGTCGGTCTGTCAGTGAGATTCCTCTCCTCCAGCGTCACGTCCTCCAGTGTCCCCCCACCCCCCTCCACGCCCTCTTACCCCCTTTACCCCCTCCCTGTGTCCTCAGGAAAGGCAGCCGGCTGTTTTCCTTGTGTTTATCGAGCAGGAAGTGGAGTGGACGGGGCGGCCGGGCTCACTGTTTAGACACTTAGTAGCAGAGACCGGCTTGGGCCCGGAGCCCATTGTTCTCTATCTGGCAACCGCCGGGGGTTATTTCTGTTATTGTTGCTTAATTCTGTCTGACATTGTGTCAGTCCCCAGCAGAGGTGTGTGTGTGTGTGTGTGTGTGTGTGTGTGTGTGTGTGTGTGTGTGTGTGTGTGTACATACATGTGTGTACGTACGTGTACGTGTGTTCCTGCTTCAAAATGTCTGTGGCGCATTGAGCCCCGAAGCCGTAGAGAGAAAAGGGAATCACAGACCCCCTATTTCCACCGAGGTTCTTTGCGAGATTCGATCCCACTGTGAAAAAGATTTCCTTTTTTTTTTTTTTTTTTTTTTTTTTGGCCTGTTTTCTGGGAGCTGGTGCTGCAGCGAGACCCAAAGGAGCAAACGATGTTTAACGTGAACGCTCTCATGCCGGAGGCTGAATTTGGAGTCGCCGCCACACAGGCGCTTCATGACGATGCGCACACAAAACTCCCTGTAGTGGTGATGTGCGCTATCACCAGAGAATGCATCAGTCTGCAGACAATGAATTTCAATTACATACTTAAAATTCAGTGGGTACTTTTCACACACACACACACACACACACACACACACGCGCGAACACAATGATATCAAAGCGTCTGTACGCTGAATAAGAAAGCGCTGCTTCTTCTTGTGACTTTACAACAGAATAAATCAGATTCTGCTCCATTGTCTGATTTCAAATACTGTAACCTGATTTTTATCGCCTTCCTAAATACAGTTTCTACTTATTGGCGGCATCCCGAGTCAGTTTTGACGGTTTTCAACCTCTGGAGAAGAACAAAGCCACAGTTGCGTGGACTCATTGCATCTAGAGAAACATGAACTTGTCGTGTTCCTGAACAGCACAGACTTTTGATATAATGTTGGTTTGTAACCGTTGATTAAGGTTATTGGGGGGCACAATCCATTATTGTACACTTATCCAGGGAGTTGGACTGAGGTGCAGTGGAAAGGAAATTAGTTGGTTCCCCCCCCCCCCCCACTATTGGATATCATAGCGGTCTTTTTATTCGTCTGTGCACAAGTGTCCGGTTTTGTGGTCAAATCACGGCAGAATGTCCTCAACCTGACGTAACTCGTCTTCCATCTCGTTTTCCCTTCAGACGACGAGGAGCTGCTGATCGAGCGCAGCGCTCACACCGGCATGATCAACCCCGGCGACCACTGGCAGAACATCCTGCACGACGGGCCGGTGGCGCGCCTCGCGTACCGTATCCGGGTGCGCTGTGACGAAAACTACTACGGCAACAAGTGCAACAAGCTGTGCGTCCCTCGCGACGACTACTTCGGCCACTACCGCTGTGAGCCCTCGGGGGCGCAGGTGTGTCTGGGCGGCTGGATGGGGACGGACTGCAGGACAGGTGAGCTCGAAATCGCATCGTCTGAACACTTCACCGTGGGATGTCACGTGGCATTAAACCTAGTCATGCATTTTTTTGTTGTTGTTGTTGTTGTATTAGTTTTCACACGATGTTATTATTCCCGTGTTTTAATAGCTCAACCAGTTTCTCTCTTCTGCAGCCGTTTCTTCAATAATTCTTCAATAATTTTGCTGATTTTAATGGTCAAGGTTGATTTTTTTCTGATTTTCTAACATTTCCTGATTCGAGCTTCTCAAATGTGAAGGTTTGCTGCATTTAGATAATAATACAATTTGTTTGGTTTTGGACTGTTAATGTCGTCATAGGATTTTTTAAAAAAAATATATTTTTTTTGGACATTTGAAAATCCACTAGATTAGCCAGTTAATTGAAAAGTATTTAATAAACACGTGATTAAAAATGATCATCGGTTGTCGCCCTATTTTATAACCCTAAAACTACATTTTGTAGATCTTTTTAATAATTTTATCCCGATTATAAATGGACAAAAGAGTGCACGGCACTGCAGCATAAATATGCGCGCGTGTTACAAATGCAGCATGCTGATGTTGTAGCGTACAGCCACGGTGTTGGGGTCGTGCTTGTGGGTGGTGTTGGAGAGAGTGGGTGGAGGTGGTGGGAGGGCGGAGGGCCTCAATAGATCATCCAACTGACCTTAGCAGACGAAGGGTGAAAAGAGGAGGGGGGGGGGGCAGCTTGTTTTTAAGAGGGGCTAGTGTTGTACACGCCGGCTATAAAGTTGCCCTTTCCTCGCCCACAACCTCGTTCGGGGTGCCGTGAATTCTCACGTCTTGTTGCACTCGTTAGAAAGAAGGCAAACAAACCAGCTTCTCCTCCCCCCCCCCCCCCAGTTTACCGTGTTGCCTGCTCGTACCCCCTCCTTTTGTAATAAATGTAATAACATGTCAATCAACATGGCTGAACATGAACTTTTTAAATGGTTTCCCTTTTTTATTTTTTTCTTCCTCTCAGCGATCTGCAAGCAAGGATGCAACCTCCTACACGGCAGCTGCGCCGTCCCAGGCGAATGCAAGTAAGATTAGTACAAATGTTGCTTTCATGTACAGAACGACGTACAGTAGCTGTTGCACCCTCTGCTGCTTCGCATTTAGATCGCCGTCGTGTCGTGCGTGCGGTGTGTTTTGTAATGAAAGTAAGGCTGTGTACTAAACCGGACCCGACTGAATTGTTTAGGGAACATCAGTAAATAGTTTTTGTCTATTGTCGGCCTGCTCGTGAGGCGTTAGGGGAACGTCAAAAAAAAAATTGTAGCATCTGCTGTTAGCCTGCATCTGAGGCATTTAGGGAACACTGGTGTATTGAGGCATCTATTGCTAGATTGCGTGTGAGGCCTGTAGGGGACACCTGTCCATTTTTACCTTAATGTGAAATGTAAATTTAGTTTTGTTCAAATTTGATTTAAAAAAAAAAAAAAAGTATCATTGAGGAAGTGCAACTGAAGTCAAGTTTCTGGTAATGGACAATTTTGGAACGATACCCAGCCCTAAATAAAAGGCGGTTTCTGTAACGGCTGGAAACTCAGCTGCGGCAGCGTTGTGTTTCTTGGAAATGATTTCGGTAGAGAAGGTGAACGTGTGCAAGAATGATGGATTTTGGATTCCAAACAGAAGCACGTTCACTTGTCGAAGCCTGTTGGTTTCTTTTGTGTCAGCCTTTCCTTCCCTCGTGGGCATCTCGGAAGAAAAGGGCAACGCCGCGCCTGCCTTCTTGTATTTTTAGCTGCCCGAAATCCTCCTCAGAATACCAAGCAATCTCACCAGCTCTCCGCAGCCCGGACCGAAGAAAAGGGGTCTTGTCGGCGTGTGAATCTGACCACCGCAAACGTGCTGGGAATGGTCAGATCTCCCTCCCCGTCCGCATTGCGGTCCCTCCTTGAAGGGCAAGGGGCGCGAAAAGGAAATGAATATCCCACCGTGTTATGTACATTTCCCAAAGTGGAAATGACCGATAAAGTCACGTTGGGTGTCCCTACCGGTCCAGGTTTCCAGGATGTGGAACATCCCGTCGTCATTTGTAAAAAAAAAAAAAAATAAAGATAAATAACTCTCCCACCTGCCGGATGGAAGGAGACCCCCCCCCCCCCCACCGTTATTAAGGAAAAGGGGTTTTGGCCGAGAGCCGAGGAATGAAGGGATGACCAGATGAAGGAAACTGCTTCACATTTTTTTGTTGTTCCCGTGAGCAGACACCTCTTCATTCATACAAGATGTCGAGTCACAGTCAACAGGAAAAGTGACTTGAATAGAAGAGGAGCGGTACGGAGTCTTCCTGCACTGGCATGAATTTAATGACGCCTCGGGTCACAGAAAGCTGTAAACTAATCCCTTAGCATTTCCTTTCATTCTCTGTATTTCATCACTGTTTTATGGGCTTTGTTCCATGTCACGCCTGTTGTTAGGCTGCAGCGTGCAGGCTTTTTAAAAAAAAAAAAAAAAAAAAAAAATTTAGGCCACGTTAGACCTGTCCCGACGTATTTCCAGAGAAGTTCTATCTTGTCCGCTCGGATGTGCAGTGTAATTCGACATTTTGCAAACTTTGCGTGTCAAGATGTTGGACTGCGCCTCAGAAGATATATTACACCTCGAGATGTTTGGTGACTCATCATTGTGTCAATATGGACAAAATTCAAAGCACGCTTTCAAAGACACTTTCGACGCCCTTCGGGCGCGTAGAAAGCGGTAACCGAGTCTCCCTGCCAAAAGTTCTGTTAGTGTTGTTGCTACATTGCTGTCAAGCCCTCCCGAAGCTAATCATATACAGCTATAGAAGCACGCCAAGTATTCCCCTGATGCCCCCCCCTCTCTTCCCCCCTCCCTGGCCTGAGAATGGCAGAGATTTCTGAAGGGCCTCGTCCCTCGGAGAGGCAGCGGTGCCGTCTGCAGGAGGCTCGAAAATAGCCGTCGATTGACGAGACAGCTGGCTCGACGACACCGCAGCCTCGGAATAGCCGGGTACCGTCGCGGGGCTGCGGGCGGGAGGGGAGGGGAGGGGAGGGCGCGCATGTTCACCGTGCAGTCGCGCTGCCCGGGACACCCCGCCCGCCCGCCCGCCCCCCACACCGCTGCACCTCGACTCCCCAGACTCTGACCGGAGCGCGGGAGCCGGTGGAAGTGTTCTTAACCCCTCCTGCCCTGGAATGTCACCCTCCACTAAGATTAGTCGGCGGGAGGCCTCGAGATGTGCGGCCGCAAGAGCAGACGCGCCGTTAGCATGCAGCCGGGACCTGAATCGGCCGGCGCCTGATGGATGGTGCTCTTCTTATCGCAGACTTCAGGTTGTTTGTCGTGATTTATAATTGTGCGTAAAACGAGGTCAGTTTTGACAACTTTGGCGGTCCGCAGCAGCTCCTCGGTGGGATTAAACGGTTTAAAAATGTAAAAAAAAAGAAGGTTTATCGGCTCTAAGAAGTCAGGAAACGCACAAGATAAAGCCTCCTATCAGGTTTTATTGACTTTAAATTGGAAATTGTGAACCAACTTACTCCTTTTTTTTTTTTAATTTTGCACAACAAAAACGAATGTGGGTGTTTTTCATCATTTTTAAGGTCAATGAAACTGATCTGTTTGGGATGTTAAGCTTGCTGATGTTTTGACCATAATTTCTGCCCTTAATCGGAGCGTATTAAAGACGCATCTATCGGTGGTTTTTAATATTTTGTAAGAGTGATCGAAGAGAAATAAAAACAAGGGCCAATCAACTAAAACGAAGCGATCCTTCAAAGATCTGTTGAAAGAATTCAATCGGGATGAATGATTTATGGTCGCGGTGTTTTTTTTTCCCCCTTGTTTTTTTTTTTTTTTTTCTTTGACAGGTGTAACTACGGCTGGGCGGGCCAATTCTGTGATGAATGCGTGCTTTATCCTGGATGCGTGCACGGAACCTGCAACATCCCCTGGCAGTGCAACTGCGAGAGGAACTGGGGCGGCCTGCTGTGTGATAAAGGTATGAAGAAGTTTTTTTTTTTTTTTTTTTTTTAATTTCATCACCTCCCACGCAGGACCCTGGCAGAGCGCCTGCATCTTCCCTCCGGCTACAGTTATCCGTGTTTGATGAGTAATAAGTGAGCAAGATACTCGGACCAGAGGTGCCAGAGAAATAGGTTTTGAAGAAGAAATGTATCTCCGTGTAAAATAGTAACACTGCTCTATCTTTAGCTGTTGTTGTTGAGCAGTTAACTTTTTTGTTTTGACAGCTGCAGAAATCAGAGCATCTTTAATCTCAAACACATTTTTTTTTTTTTTTTTTTGCCACCTTAACGTGCTGCTGATGCATATTCAGTTAAAAAAAAAAAAAAAAAATTTTTTTATCTTAACCAGTCACTCGCAGGTCACTGACGCGATTAGAGCTGAAACTATTCATCGAATACTCGAGCATTAGTCAGCAAGTTTCTTTGCGATTTTCCATTAACTGACAAACATCTCCAGGTTGCAGCTTTTTAATTTTGTAGATTTGCTACTTTTCTTTGTCTTAGCTGAAGCAACAACAAAAAAAACAACACATTTTGTAATCCCCTTTACGCTTTAAGGACTTTTCTTAATTTCTGAACATTTTTAGATCTAAAATAAATCCTAATTTACAGTAAAGAAATTGTTCTTTGGGGACTCTTTGGGTGGTTTCAACCTCACCGGGTTCAGTTAAGAAGGTTGTCCATTGGGCCATTAGAACATTCATTTTTTTATTGTGATGGTGGCTTTATGATTGTTGTCAGGTATCAAGAATCTATTACTACAGAAAATAATCCCCTACATTATTTGCTGCTAAAAAAAATAATTGTTAGTTGTAACCCTGTTAAAGTCATTTTAGCAGATTTTAGGCGTCGTTTTGTGTCAAAAACTGAACTTAATATTTGGAAAACAACATTCAAAGTTTATAAATGTATTGCAAGTAGTGACCAAAATGAGAAGATCTGAAGTAAGTTATTATTCTCCCTCTTAGTTTTGTCTCAGGATTCATTTAGAGCTTTTTGCATGTAGTTGTTCCGTTATCACGATATCATACAAGGTCTGAATCGCCTTTGCTGGCCATCCTGTCCGACTGGAGAACGGCAGCAGATAGTTTTACTGGCTGTGTGATCCGAGCAGCAGCAGGGACACCTGATCCCCCCCCATCCCTTCGTCACAGAGGGCTCTTCAGGGGATGAGAACGGGTCCTGAGATCCCCGGTGGAGACAGATCCCTGCTCATTTATTTACCAGGCTTAAGGGGTGACCTGGCTTTTAGCCTGAGGCTGCTGTGCAGGGATCAGTTAGGGTTGAGTATATTTTTTTTTTGGGGGGGGGGGGGGAATCTAATAATGAAGAAGGAAATAAAAAAGGAGGGAAAAAAATATATATATATATGAATTCAAAAATAAATGGGACAGTTTTACGCAGATCTGAACAGAAACTGCGGGAGAGACGGCTCTGAATGCGAAGCGCTCGGTCGTATCCTGTAAATACAGTACAATGCTTGTCATAACGCAGTGCAGCAGAGTGGTTGAGAAAAACACTCCGTGTGCTTCCTGTCGAAGCGGACAGCTGGTGCTCTCGACCCATCGAAGGCTCCGACGAGCTTCTGGGAACTCCGGCAACGGCAGGACCAAAACGGCAAAGAGCTGAACGCTCGACGTCGATCCACTCGGAGGAACCTGACAGCACGGTTACATGTTTGCTCCGCTGGTTTTTTTTTTTTTTTAAAGTGTATATAGATGATTCTATGTCCGTTAGTTATGACGTCATCACCTAGAAGATGCTTCTACAGGAAAACGGATTTTAAATCGCGAGTTCTCTCCTAATCCTCCTGGTCTTTGTTGTCTGGATCAACTGACATGTGACATAACTTCCTTGCGTTGCCCTTCGAGTCAATGAAGTTGATGAAAACTCGTCTCTAAATCTGCCTCCCGTTCTCCTCCAGATCTGAACTACTGCGGTCGCCACCACCCGTGCGTCAACGGAGGAACCTGCATGAACACCGAGCCGGACGAGTACCACTGCGCCTGTACGCAGGGCTACTCGGGGAAGACCTGTCAGATCGGTGAGAGAGGGAGTCCAACCTGCTCTCTATTAAAGTCCACAATCACTGTGGAGTTGTTCTTGTGACGGTCCTTCTTCCACGTACACTATATGTTCTTCCTTCTTCATCTCTGTCAGGTCGAGTCTTCCTTTTTTTTTTTTTTTTTTTTTAGAAATTCATTAGAATTAAAGTTCCCGAGTGATCATTTGGAGATTGCAGGGACATCATTGAAAGTGTAGAAGAATTCGTTAAAGTGACACGAAACGATTAGAAAAATGATTATAGGTACGGAATATGAAAGACTTTTTTTCTGTCTAACTTTTTAATTTTCACCCCCCCCTCCTCCCCATCAGCCGATCACGCCTGTGTTTCCAGTCCCTGCGCCAACGGCGGTACCTGCCACGAGGTTTCCGCGGGGTTCGAGTGCCGGTGTCCGCCAGGGTGGGATGGTCCGACCTGCGCCAACAGTGAGTCGCTCGCGCTACTTTCGAACGCACCTCCACGCTCGTCATCGCATTGGCATCGTTTAATCTTTCCTCCTCTCTTTCTTTTTGAACTCTCTTTTGATCTGGAAAATCCGTTTTTTCTTTTTTTCCAAATGAGTCGCTTCTGCTCCTCAGATCCTCTTTATTCATCGGTTCATCAGTGCGTTGTATGTCCAACGCCTTTCTTTTTAATTGTGGCCTTTAGTTAGAAATAAGCAAGAGAGCGTTTGTTTTTCCTCAGATCTGGACGAGTGCGTCTCCGGTCCGTGCGCTCATGGAGGAACCTGTGTTGACCTGGAGGACGGCTTCGAGTGCACGTGCCCACCGCAGTGGGAGGGGAAGACCTGCCAGATAGGTGAGTTTTCAATACACACAAATAGCATTCCTGTTTTTTTTTTTACATTTTTGGCAAGCCGGCCTTTATTTCCGCGGGGAGATGCGTGTTTTTCTGCGCATTTCCCTGTTTGTTCCCGAAGACAAATAACAAAGCGGCCTCTGAGCGCCGGCCACGGCGTCGCTCGCTCAGGGTGACGGTATTTTTGGATTAAAAAACCTGCAACCTGAGTACCGTGGCCGGAGTACAAGCCGTCGATACCTTGGATGAGCTGGCAGCTGCCCGCGGCGCGGCCCATTTTCCTCAATGACTTTATGAGCTACTAGTGTGTCTATATCCGGCTGTTTGTTTGTCGCTGGCGGTGGCACTCGTTTCTATATCCCGATGAGCGGACGTGACCAGCGTGAAGCCAGGAAATGGATTACGACCAGTAAACAAAGTGTGTGTGTGTGTGTGTGTGTGTGTGTGTGTGTGTGTGTGTGTGTGTGTGTGTGTGTGGAGGGGGGAGGGTGGGGGGTTAAAGGCAGGAAAGAGATCCCGAGTGTCATCTTACCAGCTCAGATCTCAGTTTACAGGCAGCTATAGGCCTCCTGTGTTACCTGGCGATCTGTGTGTGTGTGTGTGTGTGTGTGTGTGTGTGTGTGTGTGTGTGTGAGAGAGAGAGAGAGAGAGAGAGAGAGAGAGTTGGGTTTCAGAGAGAAGACAGGTGTGTGAGTGTAGCAGGACTCCCCGCAGACCCTCCCCCCCACACACACATACACACACACACACATACACACACCACCCTTTTGATGTGTGGAGGTGGTGAATGTTTGCGAGTGAAACTCTTCTCTTTGCACTCATTTAACCTGCGTGAACACATGAAAACGTTGCGCGTCAGCTGCTCCGTGGAGAAGCCGTGACGGTGAGTCTCTGCACACGATGGACCGACGATGAAAACCATTTCTAAAAAATAGGGGTCAGGAGGAAATTCATTTGAATGTGTTGAAGTTGATTCGTTTAATCTTTGGTGGCTTCTTTGTCTTTATTGGACAGCTGACTGTGGAGATGTTTTTTTCCTTGCTGAGCAGCAATGAAAGGATAGTAACACAAAAAGGCAATTTTGTGCTAAAAACACCGACGTTTGGAAGATATCCACTTGATTTTTTTTTTTTTTTTGTCGAACACTGACTGCTCAATATTGGCTTTGGTTAAACTTTGGATTGTATTTTTACACATTTGAGGACAGCAGATTTTGTCCTCCCATGTCCTTCACCGGTTTGGGAAACGTATCTCTCAAGCAAAATCAAGGAAATAATAAATACAAAAAGTCTCAAAGAATTCACTTTACTGTTGTAGTGAATAGAATAAAAAAAAACGATGTAAATATACATATTAGGGAAATATTAAAACATCATGCTGGAGGGGGAGAGCACAGCAAAGGGGTGGTTAAAAGTCATTTTAGCCTGTTTTAATTATAAGCTTTATTAAAAAGGTAAATTTTAAGCTTAGTATTGAAAATGGAGAGCAGAGGAGGAGCCAGATGACTAAATATTCTGCCTCCATGTCTGAAGCTGGAAACTCTGAACTATAAGCGAGCCTGGACACTGAACTTTCTGTTGGGTTTAAAGGCCGCTAAGAGATCTTTAATGTAAGATGGAGCTTGATTATTATGGGCTATTTTGAAAAGGAAGAAGGTTGTGTGGGATGAAGAAGAAGAGGGTATTTCTGGATCTGCTGCATCAAATTTGATACTTCGAGTCCATCATCAGTTTCACTTTCAGAAAACAGAGTAACTCAGAGGAGACGGATTCAAAAAAAAAAAAGAAACGATGGACACAATCAAAGTAGCAGAAGTGGAAATATCTTGACTTCTCGTCTTTCAAATATACTAAAACCACAGTGAATTACTGCATTTCCTACAATGCAACGATCATCTGACTGTCAGAAAGTGTAGCAACCAGTTTATCATGTTTCAGAGAGAGTTGAGGTATTTCAAGCTCCTTTTGCACTTTTTGACTCCAATAATGTTTAATTCCGCAGCAGCTTTGGTCACAGTTTTATTTTTCCTTTTTGTGTAAATCGGGCTTCAAACAATGGATTTCTGGTGTCTTTTCTTTCTCCCTGTCCTTCCCTTGGTTTGTTTGAACTGATGGACTCGGTCTCCTTCTGCCTTCCTGCCTTCACAGATGCAAATGAGTGTGCAGGACAGCCCTGTGTGAACGCTTTCTCTTGCAAAAATTTGATTGGCGGATATCACTGCGACTGTTTTCGGGGATGGTCCGGACAAAACTGTGACATCAGTCAGTATTTCTTCCTCAAAGTCACTTCTAAAATTGCTCTTCTTCCGCTGGCGAACCTCCTCTTCTGACTACTTTCAGATGCCTCCTCTCACTTCCTGGACACGCAGCCTCCCTCTACTCACTTTCCCACATGTGGCAACTCGTTTCTTTCTCGTCTTGGCAAACTGAAACTCCAGCTCTGACATGCATGCCCAGTTACAATCTATACAAGTCTATCTGGCACTTTCTTTGCTTCACTAGTTATTTCTTTTCCAAAAATTTAAACTTAATCTGTGCTGTTCCCTCATTGTAGTCTCGACCTAATACAGGATTAGGGATTAATTGATATGTTTAATTTTTTTTCTTCAGACGTCAACTCCTGCCGCGGTCGTTGCCAGAATGGGGCGACATGCAAGGTGGGGACGTTTCCTAGTTGAAATAAGACACGGTGGAAAATGCGGTTGAATTTGTGGATGTTGGATGTTGCGCCCTTTTGACTCTTTCCTTTCCGTCGTGTCGTCTTCAGGAGGGCTCGAAGGGCTACCACTGCCAGTGCTCTCCGGGTTTCGTGGGCGCTCACTGTGAAATCCAGAGGAATAAATGTGACAGCAGGCCGTGCCAGAACGGCGGCCAGTGCCACGCGGTGTTGGACGGCTTCGTCTGTGAATGCCCACCGGAGTTCGCCGGACAGCTGTGTGAGGTGAGTGTCATGTTTCACGAGTTCCAGCAGTGAACGGTTACCGAGCGGCAGTAACGGTGGCGGTAGGTGTTTATATATCGCTGTGGGGACCCTAAGGGACACGAAAAGGGCCGAGTGCCGTGCCAAACGTTCGATACCTGTTCCTGAGCGATACGGGTTTTTTTTTTTCCCCGATGGCAATTTGATCAAATCCATTTCAGCAAAAGAAAAATGACATCACACATTACGGTACAAATCTTAAGTTCTCATGCATTTCAGAGGGGGAGAGTGTAACCCAGGTTGTTTTTCTCTAGCTACAATTAATTCCCTAAATGTCTCGCATGCAAGTTATAACTAGATGCTACAATTTTCCAATGTTCCTTTAACGCCTCACATCCGATCGGTAGATACGAGCTCACCAGCGAAACAGTTTGACATGAAGTTGGATGCTAAAAAAAACATCCTGATAAAACAAATCGGTTCACGACTAAAGATGTGATCGTCATGGAGATGAACGAGAGAATATTATCATATATGTACAGAGAATGTTCCCCTGGAGAGCAGCTTTCATTGTGTGCGTGTTGAGTATCAGTTTGTTATTATTCACATAAAAGCAGCGTATTCAGCTGGTTTGGTGGAGCTCAGCTATGTGAACAAATGTTAGAGACACACTTTTATTTTGTCAAAGTAGTTTCTGAGAGGAAAAAGGGTTTCGAGACCCCCCCGCCCTGAATTATACACCAAGTGACTTTTGCAATTATAAAGCATGCGACCCGACAAGTCCGCTGCAGCCAAGTCGGTGCTATAACCCGCCCTAATGTTTGTGTATTATTGCATGTCTCAAAGCCAAAGCCCGGTTTTCATCGGAAACTTCTGCTGCAGTTCATATTTTCATCCCGTACACACACTTCCTATCCGTGTCCTTGCTGCAGCCTTTCATGTATGAAGTGTGTGTTTGAATGTAGGTTAGCAGTGAGGAAACCGACACTTCACTGCATCTCTGGGGCCCTGAATGGAGGACATTGCTGGTCAGGAGCCAATCCTGATTTAGCATCTCTACTATAAATACGAGCCTCTCTGAATGAGGTGACGCTGGATTTCTGTCCGCATACTACACAGCTCTGATTGCCTGCAACGGCACGGTGTACATTCCAAACTACGACGCCTCCAGCGTCGTATTTTTATGATTAGTATCTCCTCTCCAGTCCATAAAAGTTTGATTGTGTAAGGCTGGGTTTTTTTTGTGGTTTTTTTGCGATCTGATTCATGTCTTCAGAAGATAAAAAAAAAAAAAAAGAAGAGAGCAATCCCAGTGGAGAAGCTCAGGATGAGAGACACATTTACTCAGTAGTAGACATGCTTGCATTAATAATGTAATACCGATTTATAAATTTTGCACGTCCTGTGTTTCCCGCATAGAATTTGTTTTGGGAGTCAACCCAAAAAATATTTCGTTTGCGTTTTTAGGCACACTGTCTGCGCGGCTCTCGAGTGATGGCTCCACCTCTGAAATATCTCAACAGCTATTTGCACAACATTTCATGGGAATCAATCAAACATTCATGGTCCCCGAATGATGTATAATAAAGATTTTTTTTTCTTTTAATTTTTGAAAGAAATAGCAAATGGAGTTTGCTCAGTTTTGGGGAATTTACAGGAAATCTTTAAGATAGTAGATATATAAATACATGGAATAACATTTATATTATTTATATAATGTAATCAAAAGCTCCAAAATGGCTTATGGGTTTATTGCTAAGAATAAACCTTGAATTATATTGGGCTAAGCTGTTTCTATTTTTTTTTTAAGCATCCGCTGTAGCTGTTGTTTGAGAAAGACGGACTAAATATGGACCAGAATAAAATAACTTTATTTGGAGGAGTTTATTTGTATGGAGACGAGTCTATAGCGTGAACTTGAGATATATGGTCCGTTAAATGAAATTTAACAATCGGTGCAACTTTAGGTTACAGAGGTAACCCCGGTTCTCTGATAACGAGTGAGGTGTCAGTATGGTCGCAGCGACGGTAGCTTTAAACACTTCTCTAGAAACCACGAATTCCTGCGCTGAAGAAGTCAGGATTTTGTGCACGAGCCAGAAAAAGATTATCTGCCCGTTAGCGGTCGTATCGAGAAATAGATTTCGGAGATGCCGGTCAAATGTTTTTTTACAGCAACTCTATCAAACTCAATGGCAAGTGGCAAATAAAGCATAACAGAGCTCCAATGCAATATAAAATCATGTTTAAAACTACGTAGTCAATGATTTACACTGAATTTGGCATTTTGTTTGAAATATTCTACAATATTTGTTTTGGAAAAGCCAAGTAACATCCTTTTAAATGATATAATATGCACTCATGAAATGTCCGTTTTTATTGCAGAATTTATTTTTGGTTCTGTGATGTGGACATTACCCTCTGAAATGAAACATCTCTCGTGCTGTGAGCAGTGCGAGCGGGGACATTAATGTGCCGAAGATTTATCGCCCTCAGACACGATCTCCCCACCACACGCATGCGAACGGTACCTGTTCCTGGCACTTGCGGTAAAATAAACTACGCGTGACCACAAACTTCACCGACCCTGTCGCCCCCTGCTCGACCTCCCCTGCTCAGCACCTTAAATGGCGAAGGGTTGCACCCCCTCAGTTTATGCGCTGTCGTCCTCTGTTTACATAAACGGAGAGATTTTTCTCTCCGACCTTTTTTGAATTGCTGCTTGTAGAAATGGGAGAAGATGTCACTGTGGCCTTGAGTCGCGTTCAGAAGATTTATCTTTATTATATTCACTGTGGCTCTGCATGATGTTGGACCAGAGTCAATATTTGTCCTCATAATGGATTCTCTTTCTTTTGCCTGCTCAGTGTGTGTCTCTCCGTCTCCTCTGCGAGGCTTCCGTCTCAGAATAATCTTACGAGATTAAGCGGGGCAGTGATGTAAAACCGAAAGCGTGGATTCCCTTGATGAGCTTAGCGAAAGTTTCTGAGGCTTACTTCGCTCGTCCACTTACCTTCGATTTGTTCTGAACACCAGCGGTGCCTTGAGCCAAGATAAGCTGCTCACCTCCACAGACTTTAGCTTTCTATTCTCCGTCGCTGCTTCGGCTTCACTTGCTTCGACGTCCTTGTCTTCAGTAGTTTAGTGTTGTGATGATGTTAAATCTGAAAAACCCTCTGGCCTCCAAATTTTATTCGCACATTTGTGAATTGTTTTTCACGTCATATCAGATTTCAGCCGCTTTCTCTGGATAAGTATGTAAAAAAAAAAAAAAAAAAAAAAAAAAAAAAGGCGTAGTGAAACCTTTAATAGATTTTTGACCATTGTATGGCAACACAAGTAGCTTTAAATGAAGTCCATGTGGACCAGCATTTATTTGGACTTGTGTGTTGTGGGAAATTGGTGAAGTCCGCTATTAAAATATTGAGCCTTTTAGCTTCTTTCTTCTTTTTTTGGGGGGGGGGGTCTCCATCAACTTTTGAAGTAAACATCTGGCTTTTGAGTCGTTCCTGCTTTGTGCTGGGCAGGTAGTGTGCCGTCACTCATTAAAGCTTTTTATTATTTTCATTTGCCGAAGACGGTTATGTCTCGGTTGTCAGCCAAAGAATAAAGCAACGCGCAGAAAGATGCTAAAACAATCTGTGAAGCTGATGGACAACATTTTTGAGTCATCTCGGGTGTTGTTGCTACCAGGAAACAACGGAGGTGGTATTTTAGAATTTCACTTCTTTGGTTTGACCTTTTTATATATTTTTGCCTTCATTGTAATCTCCTGTATTTCTTCTCCTCCCATAGATCTCTAGCTGGTCCCCCTCCGATGCTTGTGATTCGAACCCTTGTGAGAATGAGGCCCGGTGCCACAGCATGGAGGAAGACTTCTACTGTGCGTGTCCCGAAGGCTTCGAGGGAAAGACGTGCGAGCGGCGCAAAGAGAGCTGCCAAACCAGCCCGTGTCAAGGTGACCGCAGAGAGATCCGCAGTGATGAAAGCGGCGCTGAAACAAAACCAGCGTCCCAAAGAAGAGGGAGGAATTTGAATCGTGTTGATTTGACCGTTTTCTTCTTGCAGTGATTGACAGCTGCACTGTTGCTGTAGCAACCAATGACTCGGCCGGAGTGCGGCACATTTCCTCCAACGTCTGCGGTCCGCGAGGGCGCTGCATCAGCCAGCCAGCGGGCAACTTCACCTGCGTCTGCGACCCGGGTTTCAGCGGCATCTACTGCCACGAGAGTACGTAGAGTTTCCTGAGAGAGCTGAGCTGTGACGCGTGAAATATCATATCGACAGCTGAAATCAAAAAGTGAAAAGTCAGGCCCTAAATTTTTTTTTAAAAAAAAAAAAAGTTAGTCATGCTTTCAAATAGATTTTTGGATTATTTAAACTTGTCTACTTTTACTTTGCACAGTTTTTATATCAAAATCTTTTTCCTATTTTAAGCCCCTAATTTTGCGTTTAGGAGTTCATAACACGTCATTAAAAGATAGAAAACAGATAATATTGTCTTAAACCAATACGAACTTTAAAATGTACATGCACATAGTTGCAGGCATGTATGATGCTATATAATCACGCTGTTATCATTTACAGATACATTAATAAACACGTACAGATCTACTCAGAGACTGCATGTTAGTGTTATTAAACATTTATTTAGTGCTCGTTAAGTCATTATTAATGCTGAATGCGAAGGGTTCAAATAAAACACCTTGCCGAGTGAACACGCGGCGTATTGTCCTTCCAACGTTTCCTGTTTTCTTGTGACGTCAGATATCAACGACTGCGTCAGCAGCCCCTGTAGAAACGGAGGAACCTGCATCGACGGCGTGAACTCGTTTCAGTGCTTCTGTCCGGACGGCTGGGAGGGGAAACTCTGCGACCTCAGTGAGTTCTCCGCCTCCAAAACATGCAGATATTCACCTTCATGACGAAACCAAAGACCTCCGCGCCAGAATAGAAAAATGTGTTAATAAGTCCTGAAAACGTTCCTCAGATGTGAACGAGTGCCGACACAACCCCTGTAAGAACGGCGGCCGCTGCGTCGACCTGGTGAACGACTTCTACTGCGAGTGCGCCGACAGCTGGAAGGGCAAGACCTGCCATTCCCGTGAGTCCCGTCGACTGCGCGTTAATGTTCGGAGCTTGCCGTGGCCCCAGCTCTCCTCATCTAAAAGAAGTCAACATGATGTCTATACTTCATTTTTTTTTTTTTTTTAAGTTCGATTTTTTTTTTTTTTTTCCCCTGATGGTACAAAGTGTCAGATGAAGATGGTTCATGTGTTTTTCTTTATTCTTGGCCAGGCGAGAGCCAGTGTGACAAGACCACCTGCAGTAATGGAGGCACCTGCTACGACCACGGGGATGTCTTCCGCTGTGCCTGCCCGCCTGGTTGGGAAGGAAACGCCTGCAACACGGGTGAGGCATATGTGACGTATACCAGTGGTGCTCAACCTCAGGAGCTCCATGTTTCCGTCGTCATCAAGTCGCAAACCAGCACAAATAATACAGTAATACACAATGAAGAGCGAATAGGACTTTATGAAGGCAGACTTATCTTGAGCTACAGGTAAAAACTTTCACGGGACACGTATATCCTTCAAAATAAAAGCATGGATCCCAACTTACTTGCTCTGAACCACTGCTGTATACAGTATAACTGTTCAGAGAAGCTAATGGTTGATGGTGTTGCTTACAGTTTTGCTTTAAGAGTTAAAATCCAAAGAATTTCAATGCAGTTGCATCGTTGTTTTTTTTTTTTTTGCAGAAGCCCTGTTGCTATTTTAGATTTTAACAGTCTAAGTGCACCTCTGATATTTTTTTGTTTTGTTTTTGACTCATCCTCTCTCTTCCCGCAGCCAAGAACAGCACATGCGCCTCCAGTCCTTGTTCCAACGGCGGGACGTGTGTGGGAGGAGGAGACACCTTCACCTGCATCTGCAAAGAGGGCTGGGAGGGTCCCACCTGCGCACAGAGTGAGTTCATTCGGCATGACTTTGAATATAACTGAGCTCTAAGCTATAATTGTTAAGAATAAATACCCAATAAGACCCGCATGCTCCTGAAAGATTGTTGTTCTTTTAGTAATTGTTATTATGTGACTGTTTTTGAGGTGATTTTTGGTGACATTATGTTCTGTGGGGATGTTTGAGAGTCCAAGACCTGCAATATCTTGGAGCTTTAATGACACAATTAGTAAGTAGTAGTACGCAAGTAAGTAACATGAACAAAGTGGGTTTCCGAGGCTGTTTCCCTTGTAATGCTGTGACCAGTTAAAAAAAGATTGGCTTTATGACATTTGGAGGAAATAATACCGGTGACAAAAAGAAATTGAAACGACACAAACATGGGACGGCGAAAGCTCAACATTTCTTTTGTTTCTCCTCAACAGACACAAACGACTGCAACCCTCATCCATGGTATGTACCGTCTCTCGCGTCGCACGCTCTTCTGGTGCGGCCAAACCTTTCCCACCATCTTTTAAACTTTAAAAAAAAAAAAAAAAAAAAAAAAAAAAAAGCCGCATTTAGCCGCGTCTCCACACTTCACACAGACACCGTGCAGGCTGGAGGGGGTGAAGGGCCGCTGAAAGCGGTGGAAGTTGTCCTTAAATCAAGCCTCAAAGGGGCATCTCACAGAGGGGGGGGAGGAAGAAGGGGGGCGTATTGAATAGGACAGTGAGACGTGGGAGTTTTGTGGGGAGGACAAGAGTCCCACCTACCCCATGGTGGTGAATGCAGGTGGGGGGGGGGTGGAAAGGTGGAGGGAAGGGATGCAGGGGGGGAGGGCGTATGTGTCCATTCTTCCAGTGCGACCTGGGGGGAAGCTCGGCTTTGAGGAGGCACGATGAGAGGAGAGGAGGGGAGGGGCTGGACACGCCTATTAGCATCTGAAAGGTGGAGGCTTGTATTGATGAGCTGAATTGAGCTTTGTGACCCCCACCGCACACACACACACACACACACACACACACACACACACACACACACACACACACACACACACACACACACACACACGCAAGCACGCACAGAAACGACGAGGCTGGAAAGGATGTACAGCTCCCATCTGATCTTTTTTTTTTGTATTATTATTTCTCTCCTCTCAGTTACAACGGTGGTATCTGTGTGGACGGAGTCAACTGGTTCCGGTGTGAGTGCGCCCCCGGTTTTGCCGGACCGGACTGCAGAATCAGTGAGTGATGATACAACGCGTGTTTTTGATGCAAAAAAAACAAAAAAACAACCTCGGAAACACCTGAAACGAAATCCCTGATCCGATGCCGATTCATGGAGACCCTGAGGGTAGCCATGGCAACGCAGTATGATTAAGAGGATGGATTGATGGAGCGAGGAAGGAACTAAGAAAAAAAAAAGGAAAGGAAAGGGGACGGGGAGGTGATGGACACACTGACACCTAAATGCAAGGCCGGGACTCCGCCCTCTCCCTTTTTCTCGGTCCTTTAACGCCCCGGGGGGTCAGAGGTCGTCCCTCCTCCACACTCACACAGTCACACATTCACACACGGAAGACAAATTACCCAGTGACCCCGAAATTCTTCTTCTCCGCTCTGCTTTGTTTTGGCCGGATAGCGTTCACCTTTTTTGTCAGGCCTGAATTTGAGAATCCTCATCCCGACCGTGTTCATGCGAAATCTGGGCGACAATGGCCGAGAGTTCCCACTGATCTCAGAGGCTCAGCCCGCGTTGGGATTTTCATTTTTTTTTTGGGGGGGGGGGGGGGGTTTGACTGACTGGTATTTCAGTCAAGAGGCGGCGAAATAAATCTGTGGAGTCGTAGATCGATTAGGAAAGGATATTGAGAAGTAAAAAAAAAAACACTACTGTTGTACAATTTATTTATTTATTTATTTCTCTGAGGTTTTTGCTCTTTTTCTCTGGTCGTCCACCAGCAGCTGTACGAGTTCTCCCACGTCACCGAGCCCTTTTTTTTTTTTCCCGCCGAGACTCGCGTCCGAGTTAACCTTGCCGCTCTGTTCTCTTCTCGACAGACGTAAACGAGTGCCAGTCCTCGCCGTGCGCCTACGGCGCCACCTGCGTGGACGAGATCAACGGCTTCCGATGCGTCTGTCCGCCCGGTCGAACGGGAGCCCGGTGCCAAGACTGTAAATACGCCCCCGCGCGCCCAACCTTCTCCGTCCACGTCTCAGTCCCGACCCCTTGTTTGCACGGTCAAACGTTTCCTCTCCCTGTCTGCTTCCGCAGTCGTCGGCGTCGGAAAGACGTGCCGCTACGCCGGGCTGCAGTTTCCGCACGGCAGCCGCTGGGAGGAGGAGTGCAACGGCTGCCGCTGCACCAACGGCAGAGTGGACTGCAGCAAGGTAGGAGACGCCTGCCGGACACGCCGCGGTGGAATATCGGCCGCTTTATGCGATCTGTCTTTTATTTATTTTTTTGGGTGGGGGGGGGGGGGGGGCGATTATAACGGCGGCTAACAAGCCCGGTGACGACAGTTTGTTTACATGTGAAACCAGTCGCTCGTCGGTCTTTTATCGCAACCTACGAGCTACAAATGTGAGAAAATAGTCGTTTTCTACGCGCTTACTGTTGTTTTCCAGTTAAGAAAATGGTCTTCCTGTTCCTTACCGTTTGTATCACGCGTCCGCCATGCGTACGTTTAAAAGTGGCTGCATATCGACTCAAAATTGATTACGCTTCATGTATGAATTAAGTCATGCCGATGAATATAATGGTACTTGTGTCTTCTTTTAATTTAAGCCATTATTCATTGTTCTGAGATGGTTACAAAATCAGGTAGAAAAGGACCAGAAACAGAAACCGCAGAAAGGAAATAAGAGGAAATAAAGGTGTTAAGATCAGAGACTAGTATTTCATCTTTATGTAATTTTGTTGTTGTCCTCGGGTCAAAATGACCCGCAGCTGTGTTCAACCAATTTCTTATTTTATTTTCATATTTTTTGGGGGATCATTGGTGACAAGGAGGCTGTGAGGGTTTCTTTTAAAGAATGATGACCAATGATCCCAAAAAATATAGAAATAAAATAGAACTTGGTTGAACACAGCTGCCGGTCATTTTGACCCGAGGACAACACGAGGGTTAAATGTCCCTCATTTGAACTTTAATTTTTTTTTTTCGAGTGTGTTTATATTATCGTTCACATTACAAAATTGATATAATGATCAATTAGTGTGCGACAGTAATAAACTGAGTCAATAAGGTATTTTGTAAACTAACAAAATCATTTCATTTTTTTTTTATTAGTGATTTGAGTCATTTTTACAGCAGAAATGTCAAATTTAATGGTTTTGTTTCTTTCTGAAACTTGACGTATTCAAACTAAATATTTAGTTTCTTTTGAACTGTTGTTTGGCCAAAACAAAACAAAAAAAATTGGGAAATCGCGTTGGACGATTGTCATGTTTTTTAATGAATTGAGAAAATTCACGCCAGGTGCTGTGCGGCCGCCGTCCCTGCCGGCTCGCGTCTTCGGGCCCGGACCGGAGCCCGCAGTCCTGCCCGGCCGGACGCGAGTGTCTGGAGCACAGCTACTTCACCTGCTTCTCCCCGCCTTGCCATCAGTGGGGGGTTTGTTCGCTGGCCGGACCGCCGCCGCCTCCGCGAGCGACCACCAAGTGTCAGCCGAACAGCGGCCATTTGGACAACAGCTGCGGCCGCGTGACACTTGTTTTCAACAGAGACAAAGTCCCACCGGTGAGTCGCCGTCATCGCGCGCACAAATCGTTGCTTCCCGTCGTCTCGAGCGGTTCTGGTTGTTGTGTTGTTGTTGTTGTTGAACAGCGTGTTTGTGTGTGTGTGTGTGTGTGTGCGTGTGCGCAGGGAACAACAGTGGAGAATATCTGCTTTGAGCTCAGGTATCTTCCCGACACCCGAAGCCTGGCGAAGGACCACGCCCTCCTGCTGCTCTGCGACCTGTCCCGTTCCAATCAGGACGCCGTAGCCGTCGCTATCGTGAGTGAGCGATCATCCCGTCGCCGACTGGTTACGTTCTCCACTTCGGCTGAGGTCGTTAGTTTGTACTTTTCCAGGTTTTGGCTGCCGCAGTTTGAATTCGTTTGGAGATTTAAACTTTTTTTCTTTTTTTTCTTTTTTTTTTAAATACAGCAAGCACCTGTTAAACAACACAACCTAAATTTGTTTAAATATAAATTGGTTGTGTATTTTGTGTCACATAAAGTACAAAAATGAACCATTTTGTGAGTGCAGGCTGTGCAGTAAGAAGTCAACGGAGAAGTTTTAAGACGTTCACGTATTGTCCATTTCTTGCAGCCGCGTTGAATACGACGTAAACATGCCGCATGTCGTTACCCGACTTCAGGTCCGTTTCCAGCTCGTTGTCTCATCTCTTCTCCGCCGCCCGTTTGTTTTTTTGTTTTGTTTTTTTTCCCCAGTCGTTCCAGCCCGAGGACCTGTCGGACCACAGCCTGATCCAGGAGGCGGCAGGCGCCATCGTGGGCACCTTGTCCAAGAGGCACAACAGCACCATAATGCTGGCGGTCGTCGAGGTCAAAGTGGAAACGCAGGTCGTGTCCGCTTCAGTGGGTGAGTCGTGGTTTGTTACTACGAGTGTCGATCCTCAAAAACCGATTCGATTTGTTGTATTTATTTTTATCACTTTTTTTTTTTTTTTTTTTTTTAATTTTAGAACATTTATTTTAGTTTTCACTGATACGGGAAATTGTCAGTGAAAGTACGACGAAAGTCGCGCT
This sequence comes from Brachyistius frenatus, assembly GCF_029030835.1. Classification (NCBI taxonomy): domain Eukaryota; kingdom Metazoa; phylum Chordata; class Actinopteri; family Embiotocidae; genus Brachyistius; species Brachyistius frenatus. Next base: position 373,203 of record NW_027210885.1, read on the forward strand.
ACGATGACGTGATAAACCCAAAATCTCGCTGACGATATAAACAAAAGTTTTCTTTCCTTCAAATTCGATGCTCGTGGCGGTGTGATGTCACAGCCCACCTTTCCGTGTCCGATTTTGCCATTTGTCCCTACTCCCGCTGATTTATTTTTTTTTTTTCTCTCCCGTCTCCCGCCTCGTCCACCTCCGTGTCCCCAGACTACCTGGTGCCTCTGCTGTGCGTCCTCCTCTGCCTGCTCTGCCTCTTCTGCATCATCGTTTGCGTTTGGTGGACGCGCAAACGGAGAAAAGCGCGCGAGAGGACGTCGCGATCGGCCGCCGACGACAGCGTGAACAACCAGTGGGAGCCGCTGCGGCTGGTGGTGGGGTGTGAGCAGCAGCAGCAGCAGCAGCAGCTGCTGAAGGAAAGCAACAGGGAGGCCGAGCAGGAGCGCAAAAAGCTCATGGGCCCCTCGTGTCGGACGTGTGACGAGGGGGAGGAGGAGGAGGAGACGGAGGGCGAGCTGGAGGAGGAGTGCGGCGGGGCGGAGGCGGGGAAGCAGCTAGTTTATAAGTACTCGAAGACTGCGGTGCAGTCCGGTGGGGGAGTGATCTGCACCCTGCACAGCTCCAGCTCACCCCTCAAAGCGCCCCACCGGACCCCAGGCTACAGCCCCAAAGACAACCGCTGGAAAAATGTCAGTGCCGTCTTGACTGGTCAGAAAGACCTCAGAGACCATTGTGTATAAGAAATTTAACGAAAGTACTCGCGATGTCGGAAGCAAGAGAAGCTGCGAGGCAGCGATTATTCTTAGTTTTGGACTACTTTTGGAAAGGGAAAAAAAAAAAAATAGGCTTTTTTTTTGGTTGTTTTTTTGTTCTAATAAGCCATTCTTTACTTTGTTTTCATGTTTTCGTCACTGTCACCTGAAGTGATTTTTTTTTTAATTTTTTTTTTGGTTGTTTTTTTTTAAAATTTTGTTTTGGATTCAGGAGGCTCGAGCACAGTGAATGTCCTTTTTTTGGTTGTTGTTTTGCTTCTGTTCTCTTTTATTTTTCTTTAATTGTGTACAGAAGGAGAAGAAATGTAACGACGTTACGGGAGGCAAAAGAAGCTCTCTGCAAGTTTTTTTGTTGTTGTTTTGTTTATGGAATTGTACCATTTAAGAAACGGTGAATCGTTGAAATGGAGCGGGGGGGGGGGGGCATGTATAAAGTTTTTGTTTGTTTGTTTGTTTACAGATAATTAGGATTTTGTTAAACTGTCAGTTGGCTCCTGTTCCGTGTCTGTGGGGGCAGATACACGGTGAATGGGGGACGGTGAGGGGAAGGGTTTTGAGGGAAATGGAGAGGGACCATCCCCTTTTGCTCCGTCTCCTTCCAGCTTCGCCCACCGATCCCACCTGTGGCCGTCATGCGCCAGCCTTACCAAAACACTTGGCCTGGAGGGGAGAGGGGACAGAAACCCCAGTGCCTACTATGTGGCCTTCCATTTTTGTTCTCCTGTCTCTCAGTTGTCTCGGCTGAAAGCTCTGTTTGAGGATTTTTTGCAGTATTTGAGTTGGTAGCAAGTGCCTTTCTGAGAGCTGTGTTCAGGCTCCAAGTCGCGCTGCCCAGTTTGACCTCCTTGTTCTCAAATCTCAAAGGGATATTGTGTACATTAAGAGTTCAATTTCACAGCAACGCCATTCAAGGTATTTGATCAAAACAGAAATGAATACTCTGTACATACGTGTAAATACGAAAGGAGTCGCTGTGTATATTTGAAATAAGTAACTTAAAGACAAGTCACACATTTTTATTATTATTGTTGTTATTATTATTATTATTATTATGATTAATATTATTTTTATTTTTTTTACAATGCCATTCCTTTTATTTATGCCAGTCGAAATAGGCAGGTTTTATAACACTTACTATTCAGAGTCCCACAGTTAAGAACTTTTACAATGAGGTACCACTTATGAAGGAATTGCTGAAGGGTTTATAAATGGTTTGTCGTCGACGCATTTATCTTCTTTTTGTGTGACAAACAGTTGGGATTATTTTATTTCAGTGGTGTTTTTTTTTTTTTAGTTATGCAAAGAAAATCACTGATGCTTTTCAACATTCAGATAATGTCATAATATCCATTTTGGGGTCAAAATAACACTAAATTTATATATTTAATGGTAATCTGGCTAAATGCAGGCCAACAGTAATACATCTAGTCGGGATCTTTAGCGTCTTTAACACTGCAGATTTTATTATATTAGATTTTGCCAGATTTCAGATGGAATACCAACCAGTCATCAGTAGAAAGCAGGAAGCATGGCCTGGATGTTTTATCGAGGCAAATAGAGCCTTCATTTTCTCTATTGAAGAAAACCTCCATTCTCAGTACTACGTTATTTGTCTCTATATTTACTTACCACTTCACTGTAAAACAGAAACCGTCTTAAATGGGCATATTCATGGAAAATGGACATCAAAACTATATCCAAAAAATGCAGAAAAAGAACATGTTACTCTTACCCTTCTGACCTCTCGTCCAATCAATGAAGTCATTGTGCGGTTTTGCCGTTTACTGCTAACGGAGAACACCTACCGGGACTTCACAAAATAGCGGTGTGGCCAGAGGTGCAACCTAGCGCAGAGTTGTTTTTTGTTTCAGTTAATTTGAATTTACTTTCCAGTATCACCGGTTTTAGTTGCTCAATCAAGATTTGGTAATTAAAGAAAAAAGATCAACAGTAGCTTTTGGTGGGTAGTGTTCAAAAGCTGCCAACATGATTGCCTTAAGTTTCCAAACCATTTCTAAACCCATCACAAACCCTTTTCTTTCAGGTGCCTTAATGTAACGAGTAATGCATTATTTGTGTTATCTATGGTCATCTTTTTATGTTGTTGGTTTGTTTTCACTGTTTAAAGGAAAGTAACTCTTTAAAACATTGTGTGGTGTATTGTGGCGTGTTCTATTCGCCTGAGTAAAGCACTCTCCTCTTCTCAGCTCTCGTGGAGATTTCTGGAGTAAAAACACTGACGGAGGGTTAATACAAAAAAAAAAACAACAAACAAAAAAAACCGCAGTCCACCATGGCAGTGTTGAGTGTTATGAATGTTGATGTTAGTAGGTCAAATGTGGACATCATGCATTAGCTTCATGTTTGGTTTCAAGGCTTTAATGAAGGGAACAATGTTTGCAGATGCAGATTCTTTTTTCTTTTCTTTTTTTTTCTGTCATGCAAATGGTTTTTTTTTTTTTAAGTTACCAACTCAGTTTAAAAATGACAAAAGTTTTACCCCTTTTCATATCTTGTCATTGTCTCAAAACGCCATTGTATTTCTGTAAATGGGACAGCAAAATAAAGAATTAAAAATGCATCACTGCTGGTGTTAAAAGCTGAATATGCATATTGTATACACTTTATTGTACAAGGGACATAAGTTAATTTTGTACAAAGTAAAAAAAAAAAAAAAAAGAGTTTCCATTCTTTCAGTGGATGTTTCATTGTTCTAAATAATCATCCCACTTATTTATTAAAACAGTTTTGACACTTCATGATCGCGCTTGTAATATTTGGTTTGCAACGCAGAACTCTGAAACTGATGAGCTGGAGGTTCATGCGCCAAAACATGTTGACGTCGTGAAGAGGGCCTCTAAACTCGCAAACCAATTCAAACTGGAGGTCGACTTGGCCCCTTACTCCGGAGCTTTCAACCACATCACGTGGCCTTCGTCGGCAGACAGAACTGGCTGACGTCTCCTCCGTACCCCCCGTTGCTGTTGGCACCACGGCCAAATGCAGCGAGCTTTTTTTCTTCTCACTCCAATTAGTGGCGGTGTAGCGGTCGGCGCTTTCGCCTCTCAGGAGGGAGGTGTGCAGGGTTCGAGCCTCGGCCGGGTCACCACCTCGGTTCAAACCTTAACTGGGGGCGAGGGCCTTTCTGTGTTCTCCTGCGAGGGTTCCCTCCGGGTGCTCCGGCTTCCTCCCTCCCTCCAGAAACATGCAGGTAAATAAAACTAGAACTACGACATGGGTGGGCTAGTTTAATTTCAATTGTGTTGACTTCTTATTCTTTGTCTTTCTTTCTGTTCGCACGTCCGAGCAGCTCAAAGTTGACCCTCCGCCTCTTTAACTGTTGCCGTCCACCCAGGAGCTGCAGCCTCCGCCCCGGTCTGTGTGGGCTGAGGAGGGCTGTCGGGACGGATCGATCCAGTAACCTCGCCAGCCCCGCCCGTCACTCTCGCTCTCCACCGCGCCAATAGAACCTCGTCTCCTGTTCTGGGCCGATCCATTCTCGGCCAATGGGAGGCTGGCGCGATCATCCCGGCCGCGTGACGATGTGAATGTTTCATGAGGAACGTTTTGGTGTCGGGGCGAAGCGGCGCGGTGGTGGGGTGGGACACTTTTTCCTCCCGACTCCCACGGGCACGCCTGGCTGGCGCTAATGGGACCTTCCCTTGTCGGAAAGGCCGGATCAACTTACACAGCTTTGTGGAAGTGGTGGTGTCATCGGACGGCGGGGGCGGGTTGATAATGATATATGAATTTATGGATGACTGTATCATTCCTAAGAAGGGTTTGGTCAGTCTGAGCTTTGTCAGATCCTGTAAATGGGATGCGGTGGATATCAATACCTTCTATATCAGAACATGGGGTTTCATTTCTGCAGAAGTGATTCATGTCCTTATTTGTTTTAGGTGATTGCAGTTTGTTTTTGTGCTGAATGATACTTCCTGTGGCTCATTTCCTTATCGGTCGACTTCAGTACCTGATCTCACTGATGTTCAGATCTCTAATCGGGTTACCAAATCTTGTGGAGAAACTTAAAACGGAACAGCGGAGGCTCTTATGGAAACATATCAAAGTGTCGTCACACGTTCTTCAGGTGTTCGCATACTTTTGACCATGTTGTGTGTTACGGCGACGAAATCCCGGTTTAAGTCCAGACATCGGAAGTTAATGTTAAACCGCAGTTTTCTGACTTGCGATGCTTCGTTTATGATTTTTTTTTTTTTCAGAAATTACTTTTAGAAGTCCCATGAGACGAGTCGAGAACTTGTTTGTGTTAGCTGATGATTGATAAAAGTGATTGTGTTGCTTTCTCCCACACACAAAGATTAAGGCGAATCTAAATTACTCGTCAAATCAGTATAGTAGAAAATCTGGAATTACAATTTGGCTGTTAAAGATCTTTAAGATCGTTTTAAGCGTGACACTCTGTCATTAGACTTTTGATTTCTACACCTTTTTGCTTGACTTGACTTTAACCAGTTTTTTTTTTTTTCATTTTTAGTCCCATATTTTAAGTCCTCTTCGATGTCTGATCGTGAAGCACAGAACTATTTATTTATCGCCTTTTCTTGGTACGAGGTAGTAGAAGTGTGCTGCCAAGTTGCCTTTGTGTCTGTCAGCATCACCCCCACCACCACCACCACAACCACCCCCACCCCTACCCCCCACTGATCCCAGACTGCATCAGTAAACTGACACCAGATTCCAAAAGTGGCTCCTTACAGCAGCCAAGGACATTTCGGTGCGCTGCATTTGTAAACACGTAGTACTACGACCCTGCGGCTCAAAATGGCGGCGAGCGTTCGCAAGGGAAGCAAACACCCAAACTGTAAAAGCCACGACGACTATAATGATGACGTGACAAAACGTGGGCTCTCTGTACACACGGGTAGTCTGCAGACCGACCGACCGACCGCGAGATGGTATTTAGTGTGTGCTCTTCTCCCCGGAGCTGCTCCGTACATCTGTTGATGTGGGTCTTTGGGAGCATCTGACAGTGGAGGCAGCTGGGTGACAGGATTTTAGGCTAAGCCGTTCGTCCCTTTAAACACACACACACACACACACACACACACACACACACACACACACACACACACACACACACAGACAGAGTCTACACACACATATACACACCAAACACGGCCCTTATGGGACATCAGCCTGGCACGTGCTGGTGGACAGCGGGCTGCAGCTGGCACTGTGGGCGGAGAAACAAGCCACAGTGTACGACTGAGTCTGTGTGTGTGGGGTGTGTTTACTGGCACTGCAGGTCCGTCCTGGCACTGCAGTAACCCCCCCCCCTCCCCACACACACACACATACACATACCCTCTGCACCAGGAGGTTGGAGGGCGGAGGCAGGGGAGGGGGCACTGTCTTGGCAGAGAGGAGGGGATGGCTGGAGCTGCAGGAGTGCAGCACAGATCTGTAACAGCTTTTCTGGGACAGCTGTTCAGTGTGAGCTCCATGAGTCTGAATAAACAAACATGTTAAGATGAAAGTTAAATGATTTGTGGGTAAACATGGCAGTTGCACTGAGACAAGTGAGCAGATGAAGCAAAAATATACCTGAATTCGAATAGGAACGAAGAGGATGGAGGAATTTGTATAACCAGAAATGTCCTAAAGTTTATCGGAAATGTGCAGGTGGCACCGTCATTTACAGGAAAAACATTTACAAAAGTGATTCAATTGATGATATTCACTGTTAATTAATCTGCAGGTTATTTCCTCAAGTAACAAGAGAATAAAATGTGAACAAATAGTGAAACATCCCAATTGCAACTCCATTTTCAGTGTTTGAATGTCTTGTTTTTTTTTCCAACCGACATATGAAAACCCAACAATATTTGTACTGCAGTAAACTATCAGAGAAAACTAACAAGAACAGAAAATACTCATATTTAATCAACTTGATTTTTTTTTTTTTTTGTAATTTTTTTCTTCAATTTATACAAATATTGATTGACTATTGATGAACTGACTTCCAAGATACAATGTATAAAAAGCTAGTTATGTTAGGGTTAGTTACCAATCACCACAACAACGTAGTCTGAGGCAATATATCACAATTAATCTGATTTTGAGACATAACATAAACATGACCTGTTAATGGACTGGAGTTTTGGTTTTTGATTTTTTTTTTTCCCTCCTCATCGACAATCACGGCTACGGAAGTCATTCCAAACAGCCATGTTGGATTTTGCAGGGTTAGATGAAAGGTCAAAGGGCCAAAGGAGGATAAACAAACTGTGAATTTGCATCGACCTCCCCACCGCGGCCAGAAGCTCTTGTCCACACACACTGCACACGCACTTGCACACATGTTCATGCCGTGGCGAGATGCCAGTGCATTCACAGCACGTCTTTGTTGTTTGGATATCTCTGGTGAGAGTGCAGGCTTTAGCAACTGGTGGTGGAAAACAAAGCATGAGCTCGTATATCCCCGATATATAGCATGGAGTGGAATACACACACACACACACATAAGGCCCATGTATATATGAACAGACAGATGGAAAGATTGAGGGCTTTCAGACGATGCTTTCTTTGTTTTTGTTTTCAGATCCCGCCACGTAGTTTTCCGTCCTACTGACACCCCCCCCCCCCTCACACTGTATGCCATGCATGTCGCCTTTGTACACGCTCGAGTGACAGTGTGCGGTGCAACCCAACACTGCGCAGCGACTTGCAAGGTCAATTTGCACTTCTTGCAGCCTGACTGACATTAGGGAGTGTAAAATACCCTCAGGAGCTCCTTTGAAGCAAGTATGTGCAGCACAAGAAAATAACTCGATATGTACAGAAAATAAGAGCTACGCTGAAAGGATTTTTAGGTGCTGAAGCACCACGAGGACGCAAGGGGCATCAACATCTGTGGTTGACAATGCAAGACGGTAGCATTGTCTGAAGTGTGGGAAAAAGTCAAAATTATCTTCATTATAATTGTTTTCTTATGTTCTAAAAAAAACCAACCCATTTAATTATGCACTCAAGTTGCCTACGTGTGTTCTCTCGTCAAATCAAACTGTTAAATTAAATGTTTCTACAACTATGTTTCTATCATATTATTTATTATTAACAGGCCTCTGTAGTTCATATAAAAAAAAATTCCAGAAAGCTTTTCAATAAATGGTTTCTAAACAACTTCAAAAAAGCAGATGAGGCCCCGTGACACATGTTCCCGATGTCAATGAATTGTTTTCACCAAACAGGCTTTTCTGTTCTAATCTTTTATCAGGTGGTTTCATTGAAATGAAACCCGCCCAAGTCCCAATTCAGGCTATTCTGTTTTCCACTTCTTCCACAAATTAACCACAAATATCAGAGTAGGCCTATTTTTCTACTAAATTCGTTTTTTTTTAATTTATTTCCTCTCCCATTAATCATCTCTGACATGTGTCTTAGGTGACCACTGCTTAACTTAAATATTTACATTTAGGCTATATAAAACTGTTAAAACTAGTTTCACCGCGAGCTCCAAGTGCACATATGCATTGACGTATCACCAGAAATCTTATTTCGTCTGTCATATATTAGATTTTTTTTTTATTTTGATTTTATACACTTTATTATATAACATATAATATAATCTACAGGAGACCATTTTTAAATTTTTTAAAAAAAATTTTAAGTAGCTCACGTGACCTACTCTAACTAACGTAACATATATCAAACGCACCCTTTTTTTTTTTTTTTTTTTTTTTTTGAAATATGGCGGTCTCGTTAAACTTCCGGTCTCTGTCGCCGCTCAGCTCTTGCTACGCCACTGCGTCGCGTTAAACACGTGCTGCGGCCGCTTTCTCTTCGTGTTTAAACCGCGTTTTTAAAGTCCGTGTCGCTTCAAAAACGGTTTATATAATCCGTTTCATGACACACCGACGACCAGCTAGTTTCCTACATTTGTTTCCTTCTGTCCGTGAAGTCCCAAAGATTTCCTCCGGGGCGCGGGGTGATGCGTTCACGGCCCCGTTTCCCCAATCTGTAAGTACACTTCGCTTGTGCTGACCTGCATATTATTTGGTGTTTTGGCTTTGGTTCAGCGTGTTTATGGACTCGGTGAGTTCATTTCTGTGAGCTGTTTTCGCCTTTGGTGTCTTTTGTTCTGACCTGTAGAGCCGTATTTCAAGCCATCAATGAATTAAACCCATTACCTCTTATTGTGCCTGAGCAATTATGATTCAGGGATTTGGCAGGTGTATTATGATGATACTGTCAAGGTGCTGATGCACACAATGTTGTAAAGTTTAATTAATGCCCTCAATGTCAGATGAGATTCGTTTTGACTTTCTTTTTTTTTTTTTTTGGCATCATAAACCCTTCTGCTGTAGTATTTCCAAATTACTTTACATACTTCCAATTTAATGTGAAATAACTAGTCATAAACTATCTTTTAGGATGCCAGGTGAAATGTGCCAAACATATCCTGTTATTAATCTTAAGAGCACTTCTACCGTTAATTACCTAATTTCCATATCTGCTGAAATCATTAAATATTTAACATACAATTATTTTGGAAAAATAGCATTAAAAAAAAACAACTTTAGACCACTTAATGACAACATTTTCCAGTTAGTTTTCTTGCTGCTATGATAGTTACAGATGTTTTTGGTTAAAAGAGATGTTCAAAGCTTTTAAATGGCCTTTGAATTAAGCACGTTATGTGGATTTCAAAGACACTTTCATTTTATATTTAATCCGAGCAATGTTGGCTTCAAAGCTGAGGTTGATACTGAAGAACATGCGATGTGATTGAAAGCTCCACAACAGCTACCGAATGGACCTTTTTAGTGAGATTGTTTTCTCAACTGCTGTTTCTAAGGTCAAGAATGAACATTGAACGTCAAATTTTCAACCAGCCTTGGAGAAAATGTCTTTAAATTGCTCCAAAAAAAAAAAAGTTGAACACCTACATCATAACTTGGCTTTTTTTCTAATGGAGGAAAAAGTGAGCTAGGGGACCTTGAGTGAAGACGTTTATTGCCACCATCCATGCGAGTGTTAGTGATGGCTGGAGTTTGGTAATGGAAAAACACATTAAAGTCATTATGCTGATCTTTTCATTTTGGCACTCCTGTGTGACTCAGTCTTCACTCACCTGGTTCGGATTGAATAAGGAAATAATGCACGACTTTGTAATTTGGCACATTCGTGGGTTTGTTTGGGCATGTCAAAGAAATATGTTGCCTTGAGCCATGACAAGTGTAGATGAGCCAGACGGTGTGTTATCATAAATAACTCTGAAGAAAGGGACTGAGGACGTTAATCAAACTGAAGCCCTGATTTGCATTTACTCTGCTTTTATTACCAAAAAAACAAGCAGGGATGAAAATAACCGCTTGTCTTGTCGTTTAGTGCGGCGATGAATCGCCTGTTTCTATTGCCGAGTGAGCGTCTCAGCTTGAAGCATGTAGAGGCTTGGTGCCTTGCTCAAGGGTGTTTCTTTTTGATAGAGCCAATTCCTCCTGCACTTCTCGCATTGCCTTTATATGGCCATACAGTGCACTTCTTTAAGGCTCCGGCACCGAGTGAAATTAGGACTGCAACTATTTTCGCGATCAGTCGTTTCCTCGATTCACCGATTGTTTGGTGAATTCTTTTTTGCGCCATAATTTATGTATCATTGTAGTCGTTTTGTAAATTTGCATCTCACTCGGCGTCTCTCCTGGAGTAGTTTGGAGCTCTGGCACCCCCCCCCCCCCCCGACAGCTTGGACCCTGGTGTCTGTGCCCAGTAGGCCTGTTCAGTAATCCACGACTGTGTGTTGGTGAAAGGGAGAAAAAAAAAAAAAAGATTTGTGTTTCTCCAGAACTGCGATGAAGATACACACAGAGACCACTTTGAAAAATCAGCTTGTTCATGCTCTCATTGTTTTGGTTTCTAAATGACCTCAAACGTGTTTTTTTTGTTTGGTTTTTTTTGCATTCGTGTGCTGCGATTTCTTGTTACTTATCGAACGACATGCATACGCTGATACAGTGAGTATATCCTGATCTCAAAAAGCAATGCAGTTACCAGCTTTTGGAAGACGTGTTAAAATGTTTGTCCTTTGCGTGTCTCTTCTGTGTTGATGGAAAGTGGTGAAAGTGACACTCCTGAAGGGAAAAAAAAATTAAATAAATCAATTAATCAGAAACCCGATGCGATTCCTTTAGTCAATTCTCTCAACTTGACACTTGTCAGGTGTGACCTTAGAAAGGTGATCAGAGGTCAAATTCATCCGTAGCCAATCAAGTCGATTGGAATGACTAAAGGAAAGGATAATTAAAAGTTACCACGGGAGTCCCGCGTAACGAAAGCTGATTAAAATTGATTGTGTTCTTCGAAGCCGGTGATCCTTTTTATTCATTAAAACTCTTTTGGGTTGTGCTCAAGTTGCATTTGGCTGGAGCCGTCGTCATTCTTCCATGTAAAGACCCAACAGATAAGCATGAATGCACAATAATTAGACTTTTTCCTCCAATTGATTTACTTTTTTTTTTTTTTGGTGCATGCAAAAAAATGTTTTTTTTTTTTTTTAAAGTCTCGGAATTTGGGTTGTGTGAGGTCACGCTAGGACTCTGCGTTGGCATTGAGCGATATGGGCACAGCTGGGAATAGCTAGTGGAGGGATGTGCCACTTGGCAAGATGCCCGATGTGACAGCTGACTTAATAAGGAAGGCCTTTTATCCTGCAGACGAACATGTGGTCGATGGTGCAACAGCCTCTCTGAAGCTTCTCTTCTGTAGTTCATTATGTCAGTTCTACTTCATGAATATTTTTCTTTGGGAAGTAGATGAAGTAAAACCCACCTAATTAACCTTTGTATTCATATAATTAATCTAGTTCTGACATCCTCTTGTTAATAATAGAAGATTCTGGAATAGAAGCTCGATGGAAACGAGTCCCAGATATTTCTCTCGTATCTCATCCTTACTTCCAACTCTCCTTTTTTATTCCTTAAAGCTGGAGAGCTTGGATCCATTACAGCTGGCCAATGTATTGATATCTATATCTATATTTATATCTATATATCATGATATCAGCCCAGATTCGATTTTTGGCTATTGTAGTGTTGTCTTTTCCTGGTTTTAAAGGCTTCATTGCACATCACACTGTTCTCGCCGCTCTATTGTTTGCCTTCATCCACTTGGTCATCATATTCACATTAATAATGATTATTTATCATAAATGTTGTGGACATGTTTTGTGAAAGCCACAAAAGTTATCGCACAAAACATTCTGGCAATATTGACATTGAAGTATTTGGTCAAAAATATTGTGATATTTGATTTGGTCTGTAGTGGCCTGCCCCACTGCCAACTATTCAATTAACTAAACAATTGTTTGGTCTTTAAAATGTCAATAATTATATGAAATGAGTTTCCCAAAATCCAACCTGAAGTCCTCAGATATCTTGTTTTGGCAAACCAGCAGTCAAAAACTCAAAGATATTAAATTTACTGTCGTAGAAGACCAAAGAAGTCACCTAAAAAAATAATAATAATAATTTGACTAATGTATTAATCTACTCAAAACTTTAGCTTGAAATGCCAGCTAGATATACATAAACATTTTTTTTTTTTTAAATACACCAGACAATAAAACTGAAATGAAACATTTAAAAATATTTTTCTCTTTAACCAGTCCATTGCAGGCCTAAACCTCAGCCAAACCCAATTTATCTGAAATTCACATCCTCATTAGGACCTCTAACCAAAGTCCTAATCCTAAAGAAGCTAATTGAACAGGTGAGGACTGACGAAATGTCCTTACTCAGGAAGGGTTTTTCTCCCTCATCTTCATGTTATTATGGGGACCACACACCGGAGTCAAGTGAGTTATCCACCCCCCTTTTCCCCTCGTCTGACTGAGTTCCTGTTCCCATCCGCCCGGAGCGCCCAGCCTCTGGAGACACAGAGAGAAGAAAAACATACTTTTTTTTTTTTTTTTTTTTTTTTTACGACATTAAAGGCCGGCAGCCTCGTCACAGAGTGCTACCTTGTTTGATAGGGAAATTGGATCTAGACTTGAGAGGGGAGCGTAATGCGGTTAAAGGCGTCATGAATAGCCAGCTGTAACAGGATTTCATCCTCTGTAGAGCTTCAACTGACTGCTGCCGTGAGGCAAGTCATTAGGGAAAATCTCTCTCTCTCTCTCTCTCTCTCTCTCTGTGTGTGTGTGTGTGTGTGTGTGTGTGTGTGTGTGTGTGTGTGTGTGTGTGTCTTCCTCTTCCTCTGTGCTCACACTGTTTGCAGGAGGTCATCCTGTCTTCGTGGTCTGACTCGGTGAATCTGTCTGTCGGCGTTTTACGTGTCAGAGGGTCGTTGACGTCAGAGCAAATGCTGAGTCCCGCCACAGGATGCAGAAGTAGCAACCGGGCCAGAGGGAGATGGGCAGTCGTTGCTTCGGTCGCCGTGGCGTTCGTATCGACCGGTATTGTTACGGGTATGGACGATGCGGTCGACGGATGGACACGCGCAGTTCTGTTGATGCGCAGCTGGACAGATCCAACAGTGATCCAACAGGAAGGTACAACGGTTACGTCACAGTGGAGTCACGCCTGAAACCGAATGGAAATGTGGATTACTTGATTATTGATTTCAGTCATTTTTTTCCAAGCAAAAAAAAAAAAAAAAAAAAATGGTTTATCGGCTAATCTGGCAAACCATCTACAGGAAATATGAAATACTATAATTATAAATAAATATAAAATAATATAATTCGTCGGAGAACAACAATACGATTGATTGACGTGCTACGACATTGTCGATGGCTGGACGTACAACGCACTCCAATACGTGAGAAGGATATCGTGTCGTGGCTGGAGAGGCACAATATTGTGTAATTGACAGATACAGTAGAGTCAAACTGCAGATGGGATACATAAGATTGATTGGACTGATTGGTCGGTCAATAGATGGATAGATACATAGATTGGTAAACAGACAGGTAGACCGAGAGGGTATGCGTGAGAGAAGACTGATGGGTGAATATATCTCAGCCGAATGTGTTTTTATGCTACGAGCTGTGGCTGAAACACGTTTTGTCGGGTTTGTACACATGCGTGTTCTGTGGAGAACAATTTTAACAGCCTCCTGCCAAGGTCAGCGCCTTCGCCGTGCTATGTGTGGAATGAGCGAAGGCCTTCGCTCGCTGTGCCTTCAGCAGACTCCAGAGAGTCGCGCTCATTGTGTGGCAGCCGAGGGGGAACAAAGACATTTCCACTGGAGGAACTTTGGGTTCCTGTCGATAAGGAGGGCAGCGTTGTGAGCCCGGCCCGTGTTTACACGCTTGTGTACAGTGGGGAGCTACGCGGCAGCGCAGGCTTACACTTTCCAGACAACAAGTGGCGGCTGTATAAATAGTGCCCCCCCCCCCCCCTCCCCGCCCCCCAACTCGGAGAAACATCAAAGAGGAGGCCGAAAATTCCACGCGATGATCAAGATTTCGACCCTGAATTGAGGTTCGTGTGCGCGCCGCGGTCGGGCTTTAGACCGACGCGTATTTTAAAACACAACTTGAAATCGAACCCTGACCTCCAAACCGTCGCACCGCCCATTATCTACATTGGTAAGAAGAATACACCCAACTGTAGCGGTGGACTAAAAATATGAGGCCACGTTGATGCTTTTGAATGATTCGGGGTACTTTCTGAAATTTCAGTTGAAAATATAAATGAAAACGGCCATTAAATAGATCAAATTGGTTCAAGGCCAATCAGCTGCAGTACTTTGATACCACTTGAATCTTAGTGAATCGATAATTGTAAAATAATGCACCAGTGAGCTCCACCACTGCCAATTATAGCCTTATAAATTAATTAATGCTGTACTAATAATCAGAGCTGCATCAGTTCCTAGATGATGAACTTCCATATTGTCAGGGTGACCCGAGGTTAAACCTGCAGAGGAAGTGCTTTGATGGTTGCGTTCTTGCAAGAGTGCATTCCATTAGTCTTCACCCATTGGGAGCCACGCAATCAGCTTTTAAGTGAGAGTCATGAAATAAACTTCATATTACTCGTAGATTGTTTAAAAAAAATAAAAAAATAGTTACGACAGATAAGACGTGTTTAAACTTGAAGCCGTTCGGTCCGTGTTGTCCTCGCTACGCTTTTGGAGCCGATGGCAGTACACTATGGTGGTCTTGGTTCTCCAAGTTATGTGCCATTAAATTAAAGCAGAAGAAGGAGGAGCATTGAAATGACGTCATTAAAAAAAAAGCAGCTGGTTGTAACAATCATAACATAACACAACATACATAACAACATGTCAAAACCCTTTTGCTCCACGACTCGCGGAGATTACTAGATCCATCAACAGCTATGGGCCTGACGTGTGTCACGCTTCATGTTAAAGGAAAAGCATCTTAAATCTTCTCAACCTTTAAAATCCTACAAAATCAATGACTAAACAAAGAGCAGATGATGTGAATGGCTCACTGAAGGACAACAAGCCAGGTCCACTATAATTACGGATTTCTGTCAGATTGAATTCATTCGGAACTTCATCTTTGTGACATCTTTGTCCATTGATTTTCTGTTAATGAAGGTCGAAGCCCAGTAGCTCTCGGGAGGGGGAGGGGGGGGGGACAAAACAACAACCTCTCACTAAACTGCAAAACCTACAATGTGGTTAAAGAATAAGGCTTTTATGATAATGCAGGGTTTATTTCTTTCGGACTGGTTTTATTGTGTTGTGAACTACGTGTGGTATTTCATTCGGCCGTCGACGCTCATATTTATATTTCAATTGAAATATTTGTACTAGTTGAACAGATGATTTGTTTAATTGCTCCCCTTTAACAACCTGCTTTCCCGCCGCCTCCTGGCAGCCTCAGCTCTCGATCCTCGTTCGGTTCGGACCACAGTGTCGTATCTCTCTCGTCAGCCCTCTGATGACATTCACACACCGTCTGCTGCCTTTCCTGCCCGCTTATCAGCAGCTAATTGCCAATAATGTCGAGGAGACACCGTTGCATCTGAACTGTTCATTCGGTTATGCCGGTGTTGAGCCACATGACTTTGATGTCCCGTATTCCCACGGTCGGCTTTGGGACTTTCCAAACTCTGCCGAGTTGAGGACGGGACATTTTCAGTTACCCTGTGCTATCTGTAGCCTCGCAGTTGAAAAGGACTTGCATGCATGAAAATGATTTGTGTTGATCAGTAATTTAGATTTGGAATAGTTTTACTCAAACATCTGGTGTAAAACTGCTTGAATAATAATGCAGTTAGGATTTGGAAAATTGAAACAACTCTGGTGTTTGACCCTCTTTGCACATATAAATGTTTCCTCTGACTCTTATATATGTTGAACGGGGTTTACAACTTTGACATTTAACATCTAAAGTGCCTTAAAGTGCAATACCACCAATGGCCGCTGGGGTTTGGCCGCAAAAAGGCTCTTGTTTCATAGACTCCCTTTCAACTTCTCTCATGAAATACAAAGTCCATACATTTTTTTCCCCACAAATCATTATGATGTCATTCCTTTTCATTTGTTTTCTACTTGTCCATCTGAAAATATTCCCATCTTTAATTAGAAATGATGCCTCATCTAGCAGGATGTTTGTGGGCGTGTCTGTTTGATTTAGAGGCCTGTGGGGCAGTCTGGTTTCTGCTACGGGTGGGCGGGGCATAATGTCCTGTGAGATCCAATCAGATCCTCCGCTGGCTCCTCCCCAGCTCGTCCAAATATGGTCTCTTCTGGTTCCAAAATACCAAGATGGCGACGCCAGTTCACAAACCAACAGGTGACGTGTCACTGTTGGTTGCTGCTTGATTTAAACACACCGACACACAAAGCAAGTAGCATTTAACAGTTAAAAAAAAATGATATCAAAGTTATTGTGAACATGGCCTCAAACACGAGCTAGTTAAGGCAAATTTCAGACTTCCTGTACGTACTGGCAACAAAGAAGACCAACTATTGACATGGATTTGTAAGTGAATACAATCCTGGATGCTCCACTGTAATCCAAACAAACTGTAAACTGTTTTATGTTTCCTTTTCTCTACATGGCGCTTTGGTTTTTTTCCCACACACATATGAGCATAAAAAGGTCACGATGCCCTTTTTAAAACAAGCCTCCCCTCTACTTGAGAGAAAACAAGTCAAATATCATTCAGCTCCTTGTTTTCATTTTGTTCGTCGGCCGTCGTATTAAAGCGTTAAAAAGCAGGGAGGGCGCGCGGGGGGGGGGGGGGGGGGACGGACAGGACCTCAGTGACACCGAACCCACATCTGACACCCGATAAGGAGCTCGAGTGCGGCACGGACACCGGCAGGCGCGGAGCCAGAGATACTCGGCGGCGGCGGCGGCGGCACATTCACGATGAGAGCCGAGAGTGGCGAGAGGTGAGAGGCGTGTGTGGAAAGAGGAAAAGGCTGTTGTCTTCACATTAGGGCCGATCAGACGGCTCCTGTGTGTGCGTCTCCGTGTCTCCGTGTCTCCGTGTCCCCGTTCAAATTTACCTCATTAATGTTGAATGCAATTCTTCTCTTTCTCAGCTAGTTAAACACAATAATCCTCATTTTCGTTTGGATTTCAAGTCGACAAGCTTCTTTTAAATAGAAGACCTGCTGCAGTTTACATGTAAATAGATGCAAGTAAAATCAGACCCAGCACACATTACCCAGTGCTCAGACTGTAGTTGCATCCTCAATAAATCCTGAGCTGATGGTTTTATAGTGTTACCAACACTCCTTCCTTCAGTGGCTGTTTTGACCTGTGCGTATTGATTTTTCTCCACAGAGGGAGTCAATGCAGAGATGAGCACTAGTGCTGCAGCAGAGAGGGTCAGGAAGTTTACAGCCGAAGCAGGGAGGGAAGGATTTCTACATCACTCACCCTCTCTCTCATGGGGAGCAGGTTTATTTTGAAACAATGACCTGATATAACTTTGAAATATTACAATATTTAAAAAAACACATTTTTTTATTTATTTTTTTGGTTGCGGGGAAGAAATAAAGGAGAGCTGTGCCAGTTTTGCTTCGTGGTCTTTCCTCTACAAATTTCGAGAGGGTGGTTGAGGAGGCATCTCGGCTGTTGGACGGTTTGGTTCAGGTGGTGACATTTCAATACAATGATGATGACCATCCGATGACAAAGTCACGACCACATAATGACAAGTTCATGACGTTATATGGCTCGTAAATTTAGAAATGAGCACAGTTAACAGGCTTCTGTAAAGTATTTGTATTTAATTTAGGCGAGCGAACGCGTCTCTTGGCATTTGTGTTGCGTTGTAGGACAATTAAAAATAACATGCTTTTATTTGGTCCACCCTGCTTAGTACAGAAACATTATAACCTTCATATGTCCATTAATCACAGGGTTGTTGATTCGATCTCCCGTCCACATGTTGAAGAGTCCTTGGAAAAGACTATCTGTGTGCATGTGTGGTTAAAAACGCTTTGTAAATGCACTTCTGCCTTTTTAATACAGTCGAGTGTTGAGATTTGTGGCTACAAGCAAAGTGGATTCTTAACCAATAACTTTGCTTTGCAACAAATGCTCTTGTGTATTTGTTTTATGGTCACTATTCGGCTTCATTTTGACCAGTGCAGGTCGCTGCTGTTGCTGCACACACGGGACCAGACTGCTGTGCACACCATAGCTAGTGAGGATAGAGAGTACCGATTTGAAGTGTGTGCAACATGCAGGGGAGAGAGTGTGTGAAGAGGTATTCATTTTCATCTACAATCTCTTGGCTTTATGCTTGTATTGCTGCAACACATACTTATACTGACCCCTACTGTTGAACTACAGCTGCTACAAGTTTTTTTTTTTTTTTTTTTTACCAGTACAGCTTTTTGTTGTGATGTAAGAAAGAGTCAACTTTGGTTTTGGCTCGAAAAAACTTTTCAGGAAAGATGGCCAGAAATTTTGAAATGAGTGTAAATGAGTTAAACTGCTCTGTGCGTGTTTCTCAGGACTCGGGCTCAGACTGCACAGCGGTGCAGTGTATCTGTAAGTACATTTACTCAAGTACTGTACTTTGCAAACTACGATTTTTGCTTGTGATGGAGTATTTTTGATTCGTCACCCCCCCGTTTCCATGACAATTATATAATTATATGCCACAACTTTTAGAATTAAGCTAAAAATGGGAAGGCCTCCATACTCTAAGATTATACTGTATTTTGTTCATTGTGTGTGTGTGTGTGTGTATATATATATATGTGTGTGTGTGTGTGTGTGTGTGTGTGTCTACTACAGGGTATAGCTTAATCATTACTAGTAGCCCTGTGCAACAGCCCAAAGAACTGCCTAACTAATGGAGCATCCAACATTCCTGCCTTTTATACCGGGACACAAAAGAAGCCTTTTTGCCGACTCAGCAATAAATCAGTGGCCGCAGTGAGTCAGTGACACTTCAACAAAGTCTAACAGTGATGTTTCTGTAGTGGCCACAGTCACGTTAGCGACTCCAGCTTCACACCTTTCTGACCTCTTCATGAATTGTTTTTCAGGGAATTAACACTAACCATGAAATCAGGTGTGAAAGGAGGTTAACTTTTAACCAGCACCAGTGTTAGCCAATCAGCAAACAAGTCAGATGGTCCCTTCATTTAAGAGTGCCGCAGCGCAGTGTCTGCTTTAGCAAAGTTTTTTTTTTTTTTTTTTTTTTTTGGGTCTACTCTTGAGCTCTTTTAACACTCGATTTATATTCGGTAAATCCAATCAAAAGTATACGAAACACGTGAGGCCAACTGAATTATTTCAGTCTTAATCTCGTTTACTGAGCAGAAGCGAAATTTGATTAGCTTTCCATTAACTTGTGCACCTGCAGTTTTAAGCCTCAGAGGGGAATAAAGTGCACTCAGGCGCATGCACGCGCTCACAGCGGGCCGATCTCTGTGCCGAACGCGTCGTCCCACTGAGTGCAGGTTTGTTGTCAGAAGAGGCAGGTGGTGAAAGCAGCAAATGGTACACACCAGAGCACAAGATTTATTCCACGGCCGGACGACGACTGAAAGTGAGGTCAAGGGAAAAAAAAAACAACGAAAAACCTACTGGAGGTTATCGAGCAGAGGGAAACACGTTTGCATGTTTGAAATTTTGCAACTTTGTTATTGTCAATGAGGTCAGCTCAAACCAATCCTGAGGAAATTCATTCTAGAGGTAAAGTTATTGGACACGTCATCAATTATTTGATTGACAGAAAATAATGGAAACTACTTTAATGAATCGTTTTCAAGCCAAACTGACGAATATGTTTCCGGTTTAATTTTTCTCAAGTGTGAAGATTTGCTGCTTTTGTCTGTTTTTAAATCATTTTAAAGGAGATGTTTGGGGTTTTGGTCTGTTGGCCAAACAAAACAAGCTTGGAACATGTGTAGGGTAGTTTCTTCTTGTATTTTCTGACTTTTTTTTTTTTTTCAGAACAAATGCTTATTCAATTAAATAATAACTAACCAATAGAATAATCTAAAAGAAAAGCAATAGCAGCAAAATATCTAAAATATACATATGTATATATATATAAATATATATATATTTTTGTATTTAAAAAAAAAACAAAAACACAATCAAAACCACCAGGAAAGGACACTTAACTAACTTTTAATTATTTGAGTTACTGAAATTGTGGAGAAGCAAATATACCGGTAGATAATCTTGGCAGAAAGTCCTAAAATAAGACATAAAATTATAAATGTGTGTGTGTGTGTGTGTGTGTGTGTGTGTGTGTGTGTGTGTGTGTGTGTGTGTGTGTGTGTGTGTGTGTGTGTGTGAGTGAGGACTGCAACTGAAAATGGTGAAGAGTGGCAGCAGATGTGAGCAACGTGGGGGAGGGGGGGGCACGACAAACTGGTGGGTGTCTGGTGACAGAAAGCTGTCACTTCCATCAGCCTCATTAGTTAATTATATTGTCAGGGATCCCATTAGTGTTTTTACAGTTCACTGAACTCCTCCTTTTGTATCAACATCTTTTCTGTTAGTGTGTGAGTGTGTCGCAAAATAATGTAGATGTTAGCCACAAAGGGGGAAAAAAAACCTCCCTTTAATTGACTATTCAGCCCTTTTCATTTGGTTTTAATTTTTTGCTTTTTGATTTCTAGTAAAGGAATAGATTTGTTATCGTGCATACAATATTTCTTTAGTGAATAAGTGACAAAGGAAAAAACCCAACATGATGTGATAGCGGTACAAATAATAAAATACATGGAAATGCCGCCTCATCGTTGAAATTTTGGTCTGTATTATATAGAGGAAGTGAGAAAACTGAACACTAGGGTGCGCTGTTATTCTTCTTGAAAACTTGGTTTGAAGGACAGCTCCACAGTAAATTAAATGCCAGGAAAAACAATATTTAAAGGAAGTAAAATAAACACGTTGTAAACATTAATCCTAAATAAAAGATTAAATAACATTCCACGACAACAGTCCACTCAATAAAGCCAAGATGCATATGGTTTTCCTTTTTAAATACACTATTTCAAAAAGCTTTTAGAGTCTTGATCAACGAAACAAATCAAGGGAAAAAAAAAAAAAAACTTTTTACTGCGACAGCTTTTAGGCTTAAGAGCAAAACTAACTTGAAATCTGCCACAATAAACTTTATTCATTGAGCCTGCAAAAAAAAAACATTAACTGAAATGTCATCAACAAGAACATTTAAAGAACACCAACCTTTTAACAGAATGAAAATTTAACAATCGAGGCATACAAATCAATGTCCACACTGTTCAGAGGAAACTCCTTCTGTTTGGGAAAGCAGCGTTGGGGCAAGGGCAGCGCTGATTCGACAAAAACACATTAATGACACACTTACTGCAGCTAGTTAACACTTATGGCCGATTTGTCAGGCACCCTGACAGATAAGAAGTACGTTCACTCGGGCACACTTAACTCTGGGGAAGTGGGAAAAGATTCTGGTCGGTAGAGAAGGGAAGTGCAGTGGATGAAGTCAGATCATTCATTGTGGGTTCCTTGACACCTTCTTTTTTTTTTTTAGACGTCTGCAAAAGTGCTTCGTAGTTTTTTTTTTTTAGTTTGCAGGTTTTTGCTTTGGTTACCGAGTGGGAAATGGTTGCAGCGACCCGCATTCACTCACAAGGTGAAATGAATTCTGTGCTCCTGTCAACTCTCTGGATGGACTGACTGACAGGATAACTCTCTTACTCACTACATCAACTTGATTTTCAGGGGCGTTGTTGTAAACAACTCGGACACATTATCATCTTTTAAGTTGATACAGCAAAACTTTCTTTTCTAACAGCTGCTTCTTTACACATTCAGCAGGCACAGAGCAGCGTTATTATTCATTTGGAGTCAGGTTTCTGGCCACCTGAGAGAAATATCTGGCTACTCAGCTGTTAAATGCCTCACTATGGTTACCAGCGAGTTGCCTGCCTGTCGTTTTATGCTGGTCAGGTAGGTTTTCTATTACTCCTTTGTTTAAAAACCACCTGCCCCAGCAGGAAATACGGTTGACATGAACGATGGACTTAAATGTTAAAGTTTTGGGTCGAACGACCAAAACAATGAGCTGAAAGAGGCTAAAACGCTCCGTACAGCTGTGGGGAGCCACAGAGTTTGTGATGCACATCTTTTTGGGTTTGTCTTTTTAGATGGCCCCTTTTACATTACACATAGAAAAATATGAATTATAGCCCCAACAAAGCTGCAGTTTTGACATAAGTATTACAGTGAATCATCAGCTGAATCTCCAGATTTATTAGGCTTCATAGTGAGTTCAAGCTCATGTGTTACTTGTCCAGCACTGTGTTTTGGTTCACTTTTACTGCTCTCATCGAGTCATTATTGACCTTATCTGGATTTTTTTTTTTTTTTTTAACTGAAAACCCAATGTTCAGTACCTGCTCGGCACAAAACTCCAGAC
Organism: Brachyistius frenatus; assembly: GCF_029030835.1. Lineage (NCBI taxonomy): Eukaryota > Metazoa > Chordata > Actinopteri > Embiotocidae > Brachyistius > Brachyistius frenatus. The sequence continues at coordinate 395,794 of NW_027210885.1, forward strand.
AGACATAGCGATTAGCCGGGGAACTTAGCAGGTTAAAACTAAGGTTGCTGGTTAACTTTAGCAGCTAAAGGGTCAAATGTTTAAGGAATGTTTTCCTTAATATTCATCAAGTAACTAGAACCATATCTCCAAATGATGGCAATGTCCCTCAATAACTGCTGGTTTTGTAAATAAGCAACAGTTTACTCATCTCCTACATCCATGTGGGACATCATCACCTCCCATCCATGGAGTGTAATTCCCCAAATTTACCACTTAACCTGTCATTACGTCAATAAATTCTCATTCACTACTAATGATCTCTCCTTAATTGAAATATCCTCAGCACTTATATATAGTAGTGAGGATTTCTTGTCTTATCAGAAACAAAGTCCTGCAACTAATTGTTCAAGTTCAGTCTTTGGTCTTGCCAGAAGTCTGAAACTCTCCGCTTTTATAGTGGAAAGTGCACCACTGAACATTTTGTGTCATCTGGACTTCCCCAGAATAAAGTGAAAGGTTCATAATATAATGTGTTATGTCAAGTATAAAGTCAACTATGTTCAACAAGCTTTTAACCCGTCAAGACGCAGTGACTCAAGATTATTATCTCGAGTCTCGCACTCATCCTCGACACTCATTACTCACTTGAAGAGTGAAATTCTACCAGACCATTAAACGGCTTTTAACTTTCATCGCAGGGAAACGCAATCGATGGATTTTATGCTTTTCGAATGCTGTTTGTGTTCACAGAGGAAAAATGCATCTCTGAGTTGAATCAGACAGAGATTGTTGGTTAAATAATATGGTTTCGTAATGGGAGTCTCTCATTGGAAATGGACATAAGTCTTCGCTGCAGAAGAGATGATTGAGGTTTATTCTGGCTATATTTGGAACATGCACCCAAAGAAAAAAAAAAAAACACAAATTGAAAATTTCTGCACATTGCTCATAAAAGCAGAATCCTTTTCTATGTACATCTGTACACAGCCTACATGAACTAAAAGCCTAAAATCGAGTTTCGGAATAATAGCGTGGGCTGTAGGGGTTGCTAACTTTTCTCTTTCTTTTTTTTTTTCTTTTTTTTTTTTAACCCCGGATGGTTTTAATTGCTTTTCGGAAGAACAGCATCACTCCCACATCACAACATGTACCAAAAGAGAATGCGAGGCACGGAGCTCTCCAGCAATAAATAACCTTTTCAGCCTGTTACAGGAAACCAGCAGCGAAAAAAGTCCCGACACACACACACACACACACACACACACACACACACACACACACACACACACACACACACACACACACACACACAAACTTTCCTCCCCACTCTGTCTCGCCTTAGCACGCACTCGTACACTCTGTTCAACCTTTTTGTCCTGGCCAGTCTCTTGTGTTCTCCCTCTATGATTACTTTCCTTGTCATTTTCTCCTGTTGTATCACCACCTAAGTACTCTTCGGTCCACTCCCACTGCCCGCTTGATAATCCCGTCACATGAAATTTCTCTGAATTGTGAAGTCGTTTTAGTGTCTGTATGAAGCAACTGTACAGCAGCTGCAGACCTTAAATGAAGTGAAATATGAAACTCGGTGATGCGACTCGTGGTTTGGATGTATTTGTGACTGACACACACATGCTGTCTTATCAAATTTATCCACGAGCTCGAATGATTGATCGTTTGGCCAATTCTATCAACCGATTTTGACCCGTCACAGATATATATATATATATATTTTTACAGAAGATAATGCAGAAAAAAAAGATGTGTGTGTGGTCATTTAGATATTGTTTGTGTTTTTTAAACTTTTAAATTATTTATAATCATATTCCTGATGAAGTCCGATATTTCAGTGCACCGACGTATTTTTGGACAAAAGAGTTTGTCGTTAAACAATGAAATATTCTGCCTCCATTACACATCTTTATCACAGGTGTTTGACAGCCACATTTCAGATGCTATATCGATACTGGAATTTATTTTACTTCTGAATATCAGTATTGGCGTCGGCCCCAAAAACCCAGCATCGGTTGGGCTGTAATGTCCGGTACTGTGGCGTCAGTCCTCCGTGCCGACACTTACAAATACAGTATTTTTTTTTGTAACAGAAGCCTTACCCATGAGAACACTGACCATTTAGTTAAAAAGTAAATGGTAAAATCTAAAATTGGGAGTAAAATCTGTGCCATGGGTGATTTGGTGGTGGTGCTTTATTTACATTTGTTAATACAAAATCCTTATTTCATTCCTAGTTAAAAAAAACAACAACCAGGATAAACTACTTTGGTTTTGGATGTTTTATTTATTTCCAAAATCCGGTTGTTGCAGTTACACATCAACATCTATGAGTTCATTTCCTGAAAGTAGGAGATTGTGAGGAGACTCAACAAGAGTCATGTCCCATGAAGTTTTTAAAACACACTTCCTCCTAACTAAAGGCAGAGTTTTTAAATGAAAGCGTATACAAAGTTTTTATGCCTTCCTTAAACTGAAAAGAATATTACCAATAAACATATATTGAAAGTACCAAACTTTTCCATAGTGTGCGTCAGCAGGATCATTTTTCTTAAACGGTTACATGCCAATTTTTAAAACCACTTTCACCATCACTAATAATTATCAAAAAATACTTTTCTAATACTGCATGTTGGGAAGATTCATTTTATATAACTCCATAACTCCAAAGTGAATTGCACTTTCACTTTGGCTTTTTCTAGCCACTGAATTAGACTAAATAAATGGCAACCAGGATGTAGAATATAAATGGGATAAACAAAACTGCACAGAATATAATGGATTTTTTTTAAAACATCCCCAGATATGATTTGAGCCAGAAGGTCTGGTCACTCACAGCATTTAGCCTTGATGGGAAAGTTTAAAAGCAATTTATGATGACTTTTTGAACTCAGTTCAAATCCGGTGGAAATAATCTTGTATTTGTAGTATAAAATAATAATATTATTAAATAAGGAAAATAAACTGTTGCAGAAGTGAGGACGAGATGAACTAAAGTCAGTTTAAATTGTCTGGTATAGTTCATGTCTTCCCACACAGCATCTCTGTAACTAAAACTATCAAACTGCCAAAACGAGCTAAATGAAGTTACGTTCTGACTCTTCGTTGCCACAGTTAAATATCGGCGAAAAAAAATGGTCCCCACACGGGTCAACGTGTGAAACCAGCTACCCAAAATGCAAAGCGGTGCCCTCCGTGTCACCTCATGTCCCAGGTTGCCACAGTAAGAGCAACAACTTCCCACTCTCACTTCTACAAAGCTGCCAGCATGTGATGCGTGCCCTGTGCCCTGTGCCATGTCCCAGAGGTCAACATGAACCTCTGACCTTGACAAGACCCCGCCAGCCTGGAGGTCGGGCAGTTTTCATTCCTTGTTTTGGTGCCAAACATTTCAGAAGGTATCGATTTGTTTACCAAGACTTTCAGACACATTTCCTTGCATATTACGATCATTTTAGTTCATTTGTCGGGGTTTTGGAAGTTATGTTGGCGCGTGTGACCGGAGCAGACTCTTGGCAGCTTTAGTGTCACGTGAAGGCTTCGTAACGGTTTATGTAACGCCTTCGATGTAAACAGATGTCAGGGTCCAGCAGTGAATTGGAGGGCAGCTCTTTGGGGTTGTGAGGTCTGAGGGCAACATAACCTTTTGTGTTCCTCTTACTGATGGACCCATCTCTCCCAGGGAACACGGGACTTCTTCTTTCTCTGTGCCAGCTGTTTCCGCACCAAAGACGCTTTCTTGAAGAAAAACAACAAAAAAAAACAAATTTTTCCTCCCACCATCACATTGCATCCACATAAACGCAATATTTTTTTTAAAGCAGTCATCGCGCTCGCATGCAAGTTTCCATGTCAGCAAGTGCACCGCACGGAAGCTCAAAATTAAAGTAAGAAAAACTGCAGCAACGTATCGTTTTAAATAATAATAATAATAATCAGTCAAGGCAGTTTTGTTTATATTGCACATTTTAATAAAACAAAAGTTGACCAAAGTGCTCCACAATATCAAAAAGTGGGGGAGGGGGGTGGAATGTAGGTTTGAGGGATCATTGGAAAAACATTTGATTTTATATATGCTGACAACAAAGATTAGGAGTCAATAAATTGACTGATAGGGATGCTGCGGCTCAGATTGTGTGGACCGTCCGCTGATCACAAGGTTGTTGTTTCGATCTCTGGTTCCTCCTGTCCACATGCCAAAGTGTCCTTGGGCAAGACATTTAACCTCAAGTTGCCCTTGATGGCAGACGAGCACGGCCGTTGTAATAAGCCGTTATTACAGTTGTAGTAAGTCTTGCGTTCTAAGACAGCTCTGCCGCTACTGGTGCGTGAATGTGTGTGTGAATGGAAACAGTGTAAAGCGCATTCACCAGCTGGAAATTTGTTTACTGCCTAAAAGGCATCAGTCCCAAAAAGCACTCGCCAGGCTTTCGTGACTTATGACTTTTTTTTTTTTTCTTCTTTTTTTTTTTTATATATATCTATTCAACCCCAGTTTGGACACTGAAAGGAAACAAAGAAATGTAAAACTAATTGCCCAGAGCAAGAGCAGACTGACATCAGCTGATTTAGAAAATGTAAGAATCTTGTAACAGGAATAAAACACCCGGGGCACACAAGACCAGAGATCATTTCTGCTGACTGGTATCTTTGTGCCACAGCAGTGCGGTGGTGAGGTTACGAAATGACCGGGACCCAATCTCAGCCATGCTTATTAGTTATATGCCTTCATGACAACTGAGGGTTAAAAGCTCAATTTTGAAGCCCAAATTGCTCCTCCGTGTCTCCGCCAACCAAAACGACAGCGAAACGGGAGCAGTTCACATCTTCTGGTACAATTTGCACCTTGTAACCCGCCGTGCACTCGTGGGTTTGGCCAGAATGTAAAGACCGTGGTCCATTACCTGGTGATGTCAAATGAGCTGCTGAAGCACTGCACGCAGACTGCACAGCCACAAAATGTAATCACCGAAATTGGATTTTGAGGGGTGTGAAATGAGCGCATCGTAATTCGGCGTGATTATCTCGGCAGGTGTGGTGGTGGACCATGACTGGGAAAAGCTTTTTTTTTTTTTTTTTTCTTCTTTAAAGAAAATTGTAAGAGTGATGATTCTCTTCTAAACGTACATCTGTCCCTCTGACTCCGGGGAGAGCAGGTGTACGGGGGAAATTGAATCTGAAGAAAATATTCCAGTAATAAATTGTGCATTGTGCTCTATATTAAATGTACTTGTCTAGCTGATGGGATTAATTCCAGAAGAACTGATCAGTGGTTTGGTGGTTTGGTGGAGGAGTAAATTTAGCGAAGAAAGAAAAAGAATGAATATTAAAAGAATTATGCTTGAATAGATCATTACAGTAGTTTTATTTTCTTGTCTTTGTCATCTTTCATGGAATTATTCAAACACATTAATCAACAACAAACCAAATATTCCTGCAAATGAACCCAACGACACCCAAACAGCAGAACTTGATAGAAACATGAAATAGTCTCACAGGAATGATCTACTAATTTATGATATCATAAAACAAACAAAACAAAATCTGCACATGCATTTGGTTATGTCACTGGAAATATTGTACATCGGGTAAAAAGTCTAATCTATTTAATTTATCATATTAATATGTTATTTCCTCTTCCTGTTCTGTGCTTTCTGACTATATTCAAGGTTTGCATTTGGGATCGGGTCATCATGTATCACCACCATTTGATATCATTAACAGCGATGCCGGCGGTGGAGAAGAGGAATTTCGATGGATTTGATCTCCAGTACAACTCTTCCATGCAACAAGTTTTTTTTTTTTTGTGAATAATTTTTCTTTGCATCATCGCTCTTGAAATAATGATGCCCATTGTTTGTACTTCCGCACGGCTTCGCAGCCTGTTTGCTGCCTTACTGCGGATTCATAAGCAATTTCCTTTTTGGTTTCTGCGCTAATGAGCTCGGAGGAAAATAGAGGTCAGACTTCCGTTGTAAGATAAAGCGTTTAACACGGGACTGGACAAAACATCGATAAGGCCAAATACTCCCCCAACATACTGCACAAGTGACACGAGAGCAGCATAAATACACCCTTAATCCAACCTATGAAAACCCCGTGATGCTACAGACGGTCTGTTATTAGTGTTGACATGTTGATATTAGTGATTCTCAGACTCAGACTCTGGCGACAGTCAGGGGAGATTCCTCCGCCAGCAATAACCTCAGGAGAGTAGAATGCAGTGAAGAGACGCCGAGTGCATTTTATTTGGCTCAATCTCACCTGACGTAATGTGAGGAAGGGAAGTGTTCTTCCGTTTTCAGCTGCAACAAGTTCAAGTGTCCGAGAAACTTGAATACGACAAAAAGAAACTGGAATCAGGGCTGCCGCGGCGCAGTCGAATTCCTCCGCCAACCGGTCAAGTTGCAGTTTACATCCAAGTCTGTCATATAATATATGTAGTGACGACTTCGAAGGAATCCTTATGTGTTTGCGTGCTCGGCCAATTGGACAGTACATGGATGTTGCTGCAAAGATGATTCAAATTGTAAAACGCGGATGCTTCGTACACACATTTTCAACCCAACGGCACAGAAGATCAATACGACCACCACAGTTTCAAGATCAGCGTCACCAACTCGTGGCGCCAGTCTGACCGAATGTGAAATACGGTAACAAATTCTCCTTCTGTTCCCGAGTTATGGCGGGTGACTTCGAGCGTTTTTGCAGATCAATAATATGTCACAGTGAAGTTGACCTTTGACCTTTGGAGTCTACATAAATGTCATCACTTTATAATTTTATCCCGTGGGACATTTGTGTGAAAAAAAAAAAAAAAAAAAAAAATTCAGAATTGACATGAATTCTTGAGTTATGGCCACAACAGTGTTTTGTGAGGTCACAGTGACCACTGAATTCTAATCAGTTCATCCTTAAATCCAAGTGACCATTGTTGCCAAATTTAAAGATATGTTCCCAGGGTGTTCCTGAGATATCGTGTTTATGAGATTGGGACGGACGGGTGGACAACCCGAAAACATAATGCCTGCGATCGCAGAGTCTTAAAACTGTCATCTCTCAAGGACACTTATCTAAAACATCACGGAAACCCTCAGTGTAAGACCCCTTCTTTATTTTGTTGTTTAATATCTGACGTTTTGTTGCTTTGCCTCTTTAGATTTTAAAATTTTACAGTAAATTATAAATACTCTGCAGATGTCCGTCTTAAAAGATATTTGTAACTGTTGCCTTGGCTTGAAATATTTTTGTCAAGTAATGTGAAGTCTTGATTCCAAACAACCCTTTCTTCGAAAGAAGCTCTGTAGATGTTGATAGTTGACTAAATAGATCGAGTCGAGATAGATTGAGGTGGTGTGGTTAGCAATAACACTAACTAAGAAGGTGGGGTTTACACTGAAGTCTTTGGTGATTTTCCCTGTCAAGTTCACGTAATAGGACCAAAGCGGAAATATCGATTTTTATTTCACAATAAAAGCATCAAGTTTTTTTTTTTTTTTTAGACCTTGTGAAATAGCGAGGTGATTGGAAAAATGTAAGACCGTACTAAAGTGATTATTGTAGCTAGAGACAATAGGGTAGTGTCTTCACACCCCGTTTTAAAATGTCCCCAACACCTGAAGAAATTCAGTTTGCCGTCATGTGTCACAAAGAAAAAGATGGAATCCTCTTCAATTCTTCAAATATTGTTTAAAAAAAAACAACAAAAAAAACAGATTTTAGTTTTCAGTTGATTAACTAAGCTCTAGAAAAATGACAGTGAGGAGCATTGCTGGACCGGTCTCGACCTTCTGAGGCCTCTCAATTCAAGTTTGGGTTGGCTGCCAGCCATCTAAATATTTTGAGAATATGTTTATTATTTTGAGGGTTTTTTTTGTTTTGTTTTTACAGTAGGGATGCTTCGTGGATGTCACAACCGTAACCGAAAAGGAAACAAAGAATGGGTCATTAACATTTGTGATTATTAGGATATAACTGGAAAAAGTGTGTTATCTGACAAACCTTTGGATCTTTTGTAGTGTATTTTAAAAAATAAATAAATTTATAAAGCCCTTTTCAAAACAAACGTTACACTTTTCTTTACAAATATACGGGGTAAATGGGGGGGATAATAGAGACGGAAGACAAGATCTAAAACACGAGTATAACCATCCTAAAAATGAAAAAGGTCGGAAATCGTAAGAAAGGCAATATGACCTTTTTAAAAAAAAAATAAAAAAAAAAATAGGATTTTTGTAGTCCGTGCGGTTTGAGTTATTTTATTGTGAAGGTCCGGGCCGGAACTTGCGCAATCTAACTCTGTCTCACTTTGAGTCCATTTCCCTAAAACGCAGCTGGTCTTTTTAGCCTCCGAGCTGAAACCGACCGAGCGTCGTATGTCGCGGCAGTGCGAGTGTCGGCGAGCTTCTCCTCGGGACTGTCCTCCGCCTCGTCACGTCCTCGCTCCGGCTTTTATCGTCGCACTTTCCCGACACGCGGACGCCGCGGCGGCGGCGGCGGGGACTCCGGTGCCGCGAGAACCGACAAAACTTTTCTCTGCAGCTGCCGCCTCCCGAGCAAAACAGGTAGGCGCAGTCCCGAGCTTACTCACGCAAAAACAAAAAAAAACAACTTCTCCTCCGTCGAAGCGGGCTATATCTGCGGGGGGTGAAATATTCGGGCTGCGGGCAACAAAAGCGGGGGGAGGCCTCGGGTTAACGGGTGGCACAATGAAAGTCCGGCAGGAAATCCCAGACTCTCAAGGTTTATTAAGCCGAAAGCATTCATGATATTTTCCCACTAATCAGTATTCGACCTGAACTGGGGCTTCTGTCAGAAAAAGACATCTGGAAACTTGCAAAGAGATATTTAAGAATATCTGAATTATGGAAGAGGCATTTTTTTTTTTTTAAGTTTTTTTTTTTTTTTTTTGTTGCTTTCCAATCAGTCCATAGTGCTTTCTATATATTGATAAGTCGTCTCTGTTCTGTGTCTAATCACGGGTCTCTAATGTGGTTAGAGAATCACAGTTTTACATTATATATATATAAAAAGGTCCAATGTGAACATTAGGCCACTTCAAAAAGCACTTATCACTGTGTAAACAAGCGGCCGCTATCAGCCAGCTGCTCTGATACAGACGCGCTCACAGGGGGGGGTATAGGGGGGGGGGGTTGCGGAGACCAACTCGGAGAGTATTATTGAGTATTATTTGTGCTGCACTGCAACTCCACTCCAGTATTTTCTTATTTGACGCTACTTTACACTTTAAACTCCTTACATCTGCTGCGTTCCCCAGAGGGAAATATCGTACTTCACTACATTTATTTTTACGGCTTCGGTTCAGATTGATTTGACACGGTAATAATGACACTAACATTTAATTAACGCTTCGCAGCAAAAAAAAAACAAACAACAAAAAACAAACAAACCGAGCCATAAAAAATCCGAACAAACTATGAAACCAAACAAGCTGTAAAATCCAGTGACGCAATGATCGTATAAAAGTAAAGCAACGGCCTCGTAAAACAAATGCAAATTTTTTTTTTTTTTTGCAACATAAAATGACATCAAATCCGAGAAGTGGCACTAAAATGAGAACTGGAATTGGATCTCTAAAATCAGGAAAGGCTCGGTGATAAAAACTCATGTTTTAAGAAAATATTTCCTTCATGAAGCTCGTTCAATAATTTAGAGGCCAATAATAATAATATAAAAAGTTTGTTTTTTAAAAAAAATATAAGATGTTAATTTTCTAATTAGTGGTTTGCAGCTTTTTTATAGGGGGGGGTGGTTTCTGAATTCTTACAAAAATCAGTGTAGAGTGGGGATCACGTTTTAGATGTCTTGAGTTAAGTGATTTATTTATTTTCCCCCCCCCTCTAAACTTCTTCAGATGGTTTTCTCGGTACATTTTAAGAGGATCCAATATCTCGCCAAAAATGATAGATTTGAGGGAGGGGAAAAAAAAAAAAAGGTCCAAAAACAGAAAGCAGATTTGTCTCCCTTCCTCTCCTGGTAATCACATTTATCTGTTCAAAGAAGTTCAAACCAGCTCCGCCTGCAGCAGCTACAACGGGCACTGATGCTTTAGTATTAATGATGTCACACACAATCACGTGTTAGTCAGACGGGTTAAATCAGTACTTTAATACTCATGTCATTTTACTAGAAGTTCTCATGCAGGACTTTTACTCGTAATGGAGCATCGGTACTTTGATGCATTGGTACTTTTACTCAAGTTAATGAATCGGAATACGTCTTCTATCGCTCGCTCACTGATTTGGTTATCGGGCGGAGTAATCTAGTCTAACAAAGGTTTTGGATGCAATCACACAGGTTTATTTATTTTTACATTTTGTCCATGCCAAAACAGATAAGAGATGCAATTCTTAGATCAAAATCACACCAAATAAAAAAATAAATAAAAAAAGGTCAGTCTGTCGTTGGTTTCAAAGGCTCTTTTTTTTTTCTCATAGTTAATAGTTATTGTTAAATTAAAAACTGACAAACATTTGCTTGGTTATAGTGTTTAAAATGTGAAGATTTCATGCTTTTTTTTCTTTTTTCTTTTTGGGCGTACACGATCATAAACTAAAGACCTCGCTTGCAGAACCAAACATTTGAAACATTAAACGATTCACTATTTTCTAGGCATTTTCTGGACATACGCGTTTCAAAAAAATAATCAGCTCTACACTAAACGGACCTAAAACGCATAAAGGCCGAGTGTCACAAAGTTAGTACGGTTAATGAAGGGTTAGTGTGTGTGGAAGGGAATAGATGCAAAAAGTGCATTCAGAAGTTCTCCGCTCTTTTTTTTTTTTTCTTTTTAATTGTCAACCGTTCGACTCGCGGTGACGCCGGTTTGAGCGACGATCTGATTTCCGTCCTCTCAGAATGCGTTTATTCGTCAGTTTGCGCGTGCAAAATGAAAGATCCATCAGAGGGAGGCAAACATTAAAAACAAGAGCCTCCATTAAAATGCGTCATCTCTCTCTTCACACCTGATGGATGTAGAACAGAGCAGCACTTCCTGTCACCTTTCTGGGGAACAAACAAGATTGATGTCAGTCAGAGTCTGGTAGCGGAGCTCTTGTAGTATCTGTTGCTCACATCAAACAAGAGTCTCTGAAAATACAGCTGCAGGAAAATGACTCATTTTTCTCTCTCGCTTATTTGAAAAAAAAAAACAAAAAAAACAAACCTGAAACTTCACAAATGACAAATGCATCCTGTTCGTTTTTTGGGGTGATTTAAAGTGCACGAATATTCAACGAGCGAATCGGTGTTTAGTCGAGTGTCGCCGGGAAGCTCAAAAATAACACTTTTAAATGTTTAAATTTGGCCTTTTTTTTTGAGAACGATATGTCGTCGGTCCAAAGCGGAACATCCTTCGGGGGAGATTTATTTATTTCACATTCTCTGGCACCCTCGCGTCTCCGCTCGTTCTTCCTTGCTGAATATAGTCGGGTTCACCGTCTGCTTACGGAGCCGTTTCGCATCCGTTTCCGTTTGATTTCTTTTTCTTTTTTTTTTTTTTAAGGAGGCGGCGAGACTTTCGGATGAGAAAATGACACGACCTTGAGCTTTTTGTGGTTTCTGGCGAGCGGCCAGGAGGAGTTCTCGTCGCTGCAGATTGCGCTTCATTCGGCTTTGATCTGTTTTTTTTTTTTCTTTTCTTTAGGAGGTTTTCATCCTTCATGCGCTGGCGGTTGCGTGCGGTCGAGCAGGTCGTGTGCGCTGCGGCGAGGCGGAGTCGCCGAGGTTTCGCGTCTAATCTCCTCTGCCGATTCAGTTTTGGTGAGAAAGCCGACGGAACCGTTTTTTGTTGTTGTTGTTGTTTTTTTTTCTTGTTTCCTGAAATTGAAACAAAAACCTTTTGATGTCAAACGTCTCGTTTATAAGGGATACAAAAAAACAACAACAACAACACAAAGTAAAGTAACTCCTAAACTGGCCACGTGCTGGGGTGTCGTGGTAACGGCTGCGTCAGCCTCCCACCACAGACTCTTTATATGATTTGATGTGGTTAGCGTACCTTTTTAAAGATGGATTAAACTGACCGGTTGGTTTTAAAACGGACGAGAGACATAAAGAAACAGAAGTATGCATTCTTTGTGTTTTGGCTTCTTTCCTCTTTTGACGACCGAACAAACTTCGGCATCTAAATGTTTTCTGTGTAAAGCCTCGAAAGGCCTTGAATGAAGTTTATACGACTCGCAGACCTCTCTCTCCCCCCCTCCTTCAAATTTGAACCCCGCCGGTTTCTGCCGACACCGCTCTCTGCCTCCGGAAGGCGGCGACGTTTAGGCCGCGGGGAGACGCCGACGCGGCCGCCGACGTCCTCGAGTAACATTTCCCGAAACCGCCGCGTCGGACGTCCCGGGGCCGGGCCGGACCGGGCCGGGCCGTCGTCTCCCGACGTCAGCTGCGGCCGGACGGAGGAGCGGGGAGGTTTTCTCCCACGGCGGAGCCTGCCAGCTCCCGGACGGCGTGACGGCGAGGGGGTTCGAAGGCCGAGGTCAAGAGGTCAAGAGTTTCAAAAGGGAGCAAAAGAGCCTTCTTCCGACATCTGCTTTTCAGCCCCGAAATTGTTATCGGAGAAGCGAGAGCCCGGTTCACGAGCTTCTTCTCTTGCCCCCCCCCCCACCCCCCAACCCACCCGAGGCGACCGGCGCGTTTTGGGAGGAGGGCCGTCGGCCGCGGGGGGGGGGGGGGGGGGGGAAGGTCGCCGGACGCTCTGTGAAAGCCGTGAGACGTTCGAAGAGGACGGGCGCGTCATCGGATTCGAAGCTCCTCGAATATCGTTCATGACGTCGCAGCTGAAGTTTTTATGATGCGCTCTTAATACTTTTAATCGTCAATCCTCCCCCCCCCCCCTCCGCCCCCCCTCGTGTTTCGAGTAGAAACAGATGAGCTGGCGAGCCGTTTAATTAAACTTCAAACGGAGAGTTGCTCAAACTCCCCGAGACACCGGACATTTAATCAGTTTGACGTCAGGACAGAGATGATAAACTCCAAGAAGTTACACGGGTGAAGCTGCCCTCCCTCTGCCAACGCGCACTCGGCGTTGTGAGCCAAAGGTCGTTAAAATATTCCACAAACTGTTGCTGCCGTTTTTTTTTTTTGTTTTTTTTTAAATGAAGGCCGGTGTGTCTGAGACGCGAAGAAGATAGAAATCTGTGTTTCGTAAATAGGCACAAAGTAAATTTGGTCTGTTTGCAGAACAGAATTTCTCCTGAAAGTATAAATAAGAAGTGTGAAATTGGGTAAAAATCGGAGCGCGGACGACGTGAATCTGCCCTCTCAGGACCGGCCGACCCGCGATGTGTCCACACCTCTTCAGTGAGTCAAAGGTTGTGGTTACAACCGCTTCCCTGTCTTTTTTTTTTCCTTTTCTTTTTTTTCCTGCAGAACATCTAAAGTGGCGTTTGTTGTTTTTTTTTTCTATTTTTTTTTATTAAGCATGCAGAAATACAAACATCTACAAAATATAACAACACAGTATAATGCTTCTCGTTAATATATCTGACAAAAACGAGACTAATTATTATTTTTTTTTTCTTACGCTTGAATGTTTGTTGATGATTTGGAAGTCTTGTTCAAATGGCTCCGTTCTTGTGTTTTCACAGCTGCGGGAGTCATTACTCTTGTTACGTTTTAATATCGTATCGGGGCGATGTCGATTTTCAGTTTCCAATATAATTAACGGCCACTTGGACTCGTCGCAGCGGTGCGGGTATAATTACTGGCAATTTTACAGCAGCGCTCATTTCACAGCACAAGACTCGCGGACACTCCTACAGATTATGGAGTTTTGTTGGCCGGCCAAACCAAAAGCTTCTCTCAGCTATTCGGCAAGATTAATTAATGGAGCCCTTTTTTTTTTCTTCTTCTTTTTTTCTTCTTCTTCTTCTTCTTCTTCTTCTGGACGAGTAATAATTTACAGCGGCGGGCTCGATGCCATAAAGGTAAGAGACACCGTGTACCAACTCTGACAGACTCCCGCCACCCAGGAATGATTAACTCCGTCACATGTCCAAAGACTAAACCAACACGTCTTCCGACTGCACGGCGGCCGCCGCCGCGCGTATCGATCCACCGGCTGCCCGCGGGACGTCGTAAATCCTCATCTCTATTTCCTCTCGTCGTTTTTGCAAACTGCACTCCTCACGAAGGGAGAAGAGCGTCTCCCTTCGCAACGATAATATTTTCTGGCAACCGGGAGCCTGAAGTTTCACTCAGCAACTTGATTGTGTGTGTTCTGTATAAATAATCATTGAGAGGAAAGAAGGGATTTTTAAATTTTGATATATTTATGAGGTTATTCTGCCCACTTGGTGATCTTAAATGGAATTTGCTTACTTTAAATTTTATTAATTTTGTTTTTAAAGGCGGGGACGCTCCGATTGGTTTATTTCACGTCACGCCCCGAAACCTGACCTGTGATGAATTAAAGCAGGAACCCCCTTTGGAACCGCGTGTTTCAACCTGCGCTCAGATTATCTGATGTTAAACCAGCACAAATGGATTTGGACATTTCCTAAACGCGCGAGTGTCGCGCACTTTAGACTCTAGACTGTTTGAAATGGAGCCAAAAATCACATTAAAAAAAAAAAAAAAAATCGAACATCGCGTTTCACCCCCGGCCTTTCAGTTTTTCATGTGTTCTTCCAGGTGGCGAGCTCCGCTGACACTGAGCGATGTGAGGCTCATGGCTGGACCGAGACGGATTGCTGAACTTCCTCCCCGCTCCGACTCCTCTCCCCCGCGGGCTCGCCGTCTTCCGGATCGCTTCGCGAGAATTCCCCGTCGCGCCGGGCGGCGTCGGAACGAGAGGGAAGCGCGTCCGGTCCGACGCGTCCGCCGGTGCCGACGCTTCGCCATGTGAGCTCGTGAGCGACATCGAGCTCTCCCGGCCCGTGGGAGGTGGATCTGCTGCCCGCCGCTCTTTTTTTTTATTTTTTATTTTTTTCCCCAAAACTCCAGCACGTCGACACCGGGGGAGGAGGGAGGGAGGGGGGGGAAAGAGATGACTGCGTCTTAGGCTCCCTCCCTCTACGTCGATGGTGTGGTAATCCCACTGACCGCCGAGACGTTTCCTGTTGTTGCGATGGCCGCCGCCTCCTCCTCCTCCTCCTCCTCCTCTCCGGAGAAGCACCAGCCCCTCCTGCAGCTCCAGGAGGTGGACTCCAGCCGAGTGGGCGGCCGCGTCCTCTCCCCGATCATCAGCTGCCCCTCTCCCGGCCTGTCCCTTGAAACCAGCCAGCCCATCTGCATCCCGTCCCCGTACGCCGACCCCGGCCACGACTTCACCGCCTTGCCGTTCTACAGCCCGACTATCTTCAGCTACGCCGGTCCCAGCATCTCGGACTGTCCCTCTGTCCATCAGTCGCTCGGCGCCTCTTTGTTTTGGCCCAGCCACGCCCACATGGGCCCGCCCATCCCTCTGCACCGCTCCCAGGCCCGACCCCAGCACGGTCAGCCAATCCAGAGTCCCTGGGACAGTGTCTTAACGACCAGGTAGGACGGCGGCCGTCGCCCCCTGACTCTGGCATGCTGTTTTAACACCCCGGCTCACTAATCGGCAGCTTCACGTTCTTTTAATAATAGATTTGCCTGTCATTTGCTTTCACGATGAATTCTTCTTGAGAGGTTTCAAAATGTCAGTAAATAACGGCCCGCGTTAAAGCCACCTGCCACCGCCCGTCAAAACATAACGATGAAAACACGCGGGTTTTTGCTCGTCGTGATTTCGCTTCAATATTATGAATTTGCGCTTTTTCCCCAACTTGTCTTCCGTCTCTCGCAACGTTTCAACTGCTTCGCAAAAAGGCAACGCTAAGCCGAAATAACCACGCTAAACGATTAGGCGCTGATTTAATTCCCACGCAGAACATTTCATTCACCGGTGAGAGCAGATTGCTTATCCCGCATGTTTTGTTTGTTTTTGTTTGTTTTTGTTTTTTTTTTGTCACGGGAAGACGCGGCGACTCGGACATATCTGTTAGTAAGAGCGTGAAGAGGCGTCCCCAGGAGAGCGAGGACGGCGCGGCGTCATCGGGCGGTAAGGCAGACCTCCACTTCTGCGCCGTGTGCCATGACTATGCTTCGGGCTACCACTATGGAGTCTGGTCGTGCGAGGGGTGCAAGGCCTTCTTCAAGAGGAGCATCCAAGGTGAGACACCAGATCTTCGCGCGTACGGTTGGAAAACGAGAGCCGGTTACAGTCGCTGGAATATCGGTTTGCCGAAGCTTTTGGTGGCGACTGTCGGTTGACTCCATTTGTTTTTACATTTTTTTTTTTTTTTTAAATACAGTTTTACTGCACCGCATAAATTTGCCACGTCAGCCTTGTCGACCCGCCACTTCGGTTCAGGCGGAAATATCTAAAAAAAAACTGTGGGGATAAATTGCCATTCAGTTTTGTAGAGACGTTCGC
The DNA here is from genome assembly GCF_029030835.1 of Brachyistius frenatus. Classification (NCBI taxonomy): domain Eukaryota; kingdom Metazoa; phylum Chordata; class Actinopteri; family Embiotocidae; genus Brachyistius; species Brachyistius frenatus. The sequence continues at coordinate 412,211 of NW_027210885.1, forward strand.
GGTCGCCAGAGGATTCATCTTCTTGACTTCGGTGACTCCCCGATGTTTTATCTCTCGCCGCCCGAAGGTCAGAGTTGTACCCCAACATGCGCTCGTGCAAAGCAAAGCAAATCTCCTTTTCTGATTATTTTTAATTCGCGAGTTTTGAGTTTTGGCCGTCTACCCTTTACTTTGACTGGATCTCGGGCGTCTGAACGTAAAGTTTCTGCACTTGCCGACTAAGCCCTTACGGGACGGCCTGTTTACGGGACAATAAGCAGGCGAGAGGGCGTCTTATCGATCCAAAAAAGAGTGTGTCATTATTGTCCTTCAGCCGGAGGTAAACACACGTGGAATTTATCTTTCAGTCTGGAAGTCTGTTGGGTCGTCAGTGCAGCGCTGCAGCCTTTGATATCTTTTTTTTTTTATCTTTCCGGTCATAGTATCAAAAAGGCTCTGGCGCCCCCGTGGATTTGTGTTCTTTTTTTTTTTTTTATTATTATTTATTTATACTATTGAATGGAAGGTTAAAGGTCAAGTTCAGCTGCCTTCAGATGACATTTGTCTCTCTTCATCTTTGTGTTTACCTCTTCTCTGTTTTCAGGACACAATGACTACATCTGCCCGGCAACCAATCAATGCACTATAGACAAGAACCGCCGCAAGAGCTGCCAGGCGTGTCGCCTTCGCAAATGCTATGAAGTCGGGATGACTAAATGTGGTTAGTGTGACTTTCTCCCCTTAAATGCGCGTGTCCGGCGGTTTTCACCCGTCGGTTCCCACCGGAAGTCGTCGTATTTTCCAAGACGCTTTTAACCTCTCTTTTGCAACGCGCCGTTCCGATCGTTGGACGTTTCATTCATTTTTTTTTTTTTTTTTTTATTATCCTGAACTGCAGAACAAAATCGGGACAATTAAAGCCGCACAAAACTGGGAAAAAGAGTTGGGATCATTTTTCATTCGAACTGAATAGCGGGAAGATATTTGCATCGGGACTCACGAAGCAACAGAATCGCGCGCGCTCGGAGAGAAAAGGCTCGGAAAATACAGACGCATTATGCCGTTGCGCCAAACAAATATGCTCACGGCGATGCATAAACATCCTCCGTGCGCTGGAGGAAATGAGGCGAGCGAGTACAAACCTCCGCTGCATATTTTGGTCGTGTTAAAAGTTCAAGTCTGGCTGGAGGTGTGCGAAGAGAGAAGTGGAAAACTGGAATCCTGAAAGCGAGGCGGAATAAAATAGCATACAAATCAGATTCTGGTCAGACGGACGGTGGATCTTGTTCGTAACGTTAGTCGAGCAACAATATTGTTTGTTTATTCTTTGTGTATTCTGTTCTTCATCAGTTAATCATTTCCATGTAAACATGAATCTGTTCGAGGTGACTGCTGTTAGCTGTTAAGGATTGCGGTTGGCCCAGATTGATTGTTTTTTGTTTTTTTTGTGGTGGTTAAAAATCAGGAACCGCCCGGCGCTAAACCCTCCCGGCCTGTTTGAACGGTCACGTCTGGCCCATTTATTTGAAACACAAGACACTTGCAGAAGTGGTGCTGACGAGAACTCGCCGGGTTTCCGCGTTTGTGTTAATGCCGCAAAGTCTTTTCCGGAGCGAGTAAAAACATCTGCTGTACTTTACCGATTGTTTTCTTTTCCTCAGGCATCCGTAAGGAGCGCGGGACCTGCAGGAACCCGCCGACGAGGCGAGTGACCCGCCTGTCCTCGCACAGCAGGGCGATCGCCCCGAAGGCGGTAGCCGGACCGGCGGAGGAGGGTTCGTTGAACGAGCCGCCGCAGCCGCCCGCGCTCACCCCGGAACAGCTGATCGCGCGGCTCGTGGAGGCGGAGCCGCCGGAGATCTACCTCATGAGGGACGTGAAGAGGCCGCTGACCGAAGCGAACGTCATGATGTCGCTCACCAACCTGGCGGACAAGGAGCTCGTTCACATGATCAGCTGGGCCAAGAAGATTCCAGGTGTGTGTGTGTGTGTGTGTGTGTGTGTGTGTGTGTGTGTGTGTGTGTGTGTGTGTGTGTGTGTGTGTGTGTGTGTGTGTGTGTGTGTCAGGCTCTCCCGCGGCCTGTTTCAAAAGCTTCCATTATTTCTTCTTTTTAAACAAAGTTTTGACTGATTTTTCAACCGTTTTGTTAAAAGGTCGCCACTCAGACAGCAGTATCAAACCTCTCATCTAAATCTCTGCAAAAAAAAAAAAAAACAACTAATTATGTTTCCCAAAATGTCAAAAGGACTTCTTCATTACATTCGAGTCACAGGTGAGCTTTTGCTCGGTGTCGCATTCAAACTGCAAACACAAGATATTACGGGAAATTGCAGCAGTTTTGAACACGCGTCCTCAGTTCCTCGAGAATCTTCCTCCCTGTTGCTGCAAACAAATACTGCAGCTGCTAATAATAGTTTTTGTTTGAGTCTGCGTGTCTTTGGCCTTTTCGAAACCAAATCCTATGAGCAACATTGAAAGAGACGAAAAGGAGTCTGAAGCAGATTGCGTAACGCATTTTTTTTTTTTTTTTTTACTTTGAAATTATGCAAAACGTCTTTTAAAAAAAAAACAACCTCGGGATGAATTAATGATCTATTTGATGCGTCTCTTCCTTTTGAACGTTCCTTCAGAGCAGAGTTGGTGACTAAGTCTTGGCGAGACTCGCTGACGGTCTCCTCTGTGCTATAAAACTGTTTGGCGTTGATGGAGTTTGTCAATGAGCTGTGATACAACAATTGTTATGCGTTCTGTTTTGTAAGACTGAACACGACTTCTCGCCACGAATTGCCCGCGTCTCTGTTTGTCCTTTGCTCAGGGTTCGTCGAGCTCAGTCTCTTGGACCAGGTGCACCTGCTGGAGTGCTGCTGGCTGGAGGTGCTGATGATGGGGCTGATGTGGAGGTCGGTGGACCACCCGGGGAAACTCATCTTCTCCCCTGACCTCAGCCTGAGCAGGTATCACCTCACGTCGGCCACGATTAAAGGGCCCTGCTTCCTTTTTTCTTTTTTAATACGGAAGAATTCAAAATGTCTTTTCATCTCTGCCTTATTTGATTGGGTGAAAATCGGGACTCGTTTGTGATGAATGACTGCTTGTGTGTGTGTGTGTGTGTGTGTGTGTGTTTTTTAATGGCAGAGAAGAGGGGAGCTGTGTCCAGGGATTTGCGGACATCTTTGACATGCTGGTAGCTGCCACGTCCAGGGTGAGAGAGCTCAAGCTGCAGAGGGAGGAGTACGTCTGCCTCAAGGCCATGATCCTCCTTAACTCCAGTGAGTGAGCACGTCTGTCTTGTCTGTCTGTCTTGTCTGTCTTGTCTGTCTTGTCTGTCTGTCTTGTCTGTCTGTCTGTGTGCGGACGTAAACTCGGTGAAATAAAGAGCACGTGTCTCCAGTCAATGAAACCTCGGTCGAGTGTTTGAGGTCCTGATTAAGTTAAATGGTGAAAACCCCCCCCGCCACTTAATTCGGTTTGCTTCATTCTCAAAAGTTAGAAACAAAGAAGGCATAGACGTTACTGACGCAACGACATAAAAGTCTTGATCGGTCCATTTGCGTCATAAACATTTACGAGTGGACGCGGCGAAAGAAGAATAAACGATCCGCTGTTGATGAATAGATATAAAAAAAAAAAATGTAATCATAAAAATGCTCGCACCGCTGAACTGCAGCGGTGTTTTTTTTTTTTTTTTTATGTGCGAGCGCTCAGGTCGGTATTTATTTATCACCGCATCAAAAATGTTCTTTTTTTTTTCTTTTTTTTTCAATTTTTTTTTATGGTCGTCGTTCGAGGGGAATTTTGTTGAAACGTGACCGTAAATGTGGTTAAACTCAAAACGTCAGCCAGGCGGTTGAGAGAAAGATGCACGAAACCTGCGACCGGAGAAACTCGACAACGCAGATGTTTACTCGCCGTTGCATAAAAATGGCACTTAAGTGCGGTGCGAGGCGACATTTCTGATTCTCTTTGGATTTGGAGAAAGATTTTGGCGACGTAGACGGGGTGGGGGGAGGGGGGGAATAATAATACTCAAAACCGCAGTTGACTTGTCATCGACACCGAAGCAAAAAACAACAACAACAACCCCCTCTCTCCTCCCCACCTCCATCTTGTTTGTGCACGAACACGTTTTCCTCTTCTGCGTTACCAGACATGTGCCTCAGCTCGTCGGAGGGCAGCGAGGAGCCGCAGAGTCGCTCCAAGCTGCTGCGCCTCCTGGACGCCGTGACGGACGCTCTGGTGTGGGCCATCGCCAAAACCGGCCTCACCTTCCGCCAGCAGTACACCCGCCTCGCCCACCTGCTCATGCTGCTCTCGCATGTCCGCCACGTCAGGTACCGGGACGCCCTCCGTCCTTCGCCCGCGTATCGGAGAAAAAAAAAAAAAAAAACCACCAACTCTTGTCTTGTATTTTCCCGTGTGCAGCAACAAAGGCATGGATCACCTCCACTGCATGAAGATGAAGAACGTGGTGCCTTTGTACGACCTGCTGCTGGAGATGTTGGACGCCCACGTCATGCACGGCTCCCGTCTGCCTCGCCGGCCTCCTCAGCAGGAGCCCGCGGACCCGGGGGAGGTTCCCGCTCAGCCTGGCGGCTCCTGCGGTGGCCCCTCCAACACCTGGACCCCCAGCAGCGCCGGAGCCGGAGCCGGAGCCGGAGGCGAAGCCCAGCAAGACTTTCAGACGCAATGAATCGTCGCCGCTTTGCACGCAAAAAAACAACAACAACAACAACAAAAACCAACAAAAAAAAAACGAGCTCACGGGACCGACGGGGGGTTTGCTTCGCAGGAACGGTCGGCGGAGACTTGAGAGCGGGATCCTCTGATCGCTCACCGGCGAATCTTTGACACTGTGCGCCGTTTCAAGGTGAACTCTCCCAATCTTTAAAAGTTAAAGCCGTAGACTAGACTTGCGGGATTTGTTGCCGCCGTATATCGAACAGCCAGAGAGGAACGGGAAGATGCGCGAACTGCAGATGTTTTTTTTGTTTTGTTGTTTTTTTGTTTGTTTTTTAGACGAGAGAGCCGGAGTCCGACGGTAACGCCGACTCGGCTCACCTCGCCTTGTGTGTGACGCTCGCAAGAACCTCTCGCTTTCCATTTTCGGCGCCTCGAGGTCTCCGTAGCCGCACGCGAACTCCAGATTTGACGCGAAGCCTATTTCCCCGCGCGATTCTCGGCAAAAAACTGTCAGCGTAAAGAGCTTTTCGAAGTCATTATAGGCATCATACTGTTCACCATAGTTTCAGTGTCAAGGCTACATCTGACTTTTTTTTTTTTTTTTTAACATTTTAGCAATTTCATTTTATTAAAGGAAAAAAGTGGATGCTGTGTGTGTATGATATAGTCATAGCAGAAACTTACCAGAAGCATAACTCTATCCTGGTTACAACTTTTACAATCTTATATTGGAATTTCATTGTCAATAATAATCCCCCCCCCCCCCCCCGAGTTCATGCTTTGGCTTGTGTGTGGATGTTTTCTTAAACTTAAAGGCCATTGATGACGACTTTCCTCTTCGCACATGCTTCAAACTGCAGCTGCAAAATTGCCATTATCGATTTAATCCGCTGATAATCTAACCAGTTAATTATTGGGTTGATGCAGTAAAATGGTCTAATTTCCCTCGGGCCATCTTTAAACGTGTTGTTCTGTCTGACCAGAAAGATCCATTTTAAAACTACTCTTATGTTAAAGAAAAGCAAAAAAAAAAAAAAAAAAAAATTGTTTTTGTAATCAAAATACCTGCTGTTTAATTTACCTGTTGATCACCTGTTCTGGAACTAAATATAGCTCGGTCAGCAAAAAATAATACGCTGTATAAAAAGAGACGATATAGATTTTGTTACACGAATAATATCATTTTGATATTTGTGTTAAGTCGCTTGATTGATTCAGCAAAATCAGACTTTCTCTGTTTTACCTGCAGATTGTTTCTACAAATATTTTAAGAACATTTCCACCGTTGGATTAATGCCGTGAATGAACTCCGATTAAAGGCAGCGTTGTCACCAATAGATAAAACGGTCACCTTGTCCGCATTGGTCAGGAAACGCTAACGTTAAAGTAGTTTTATCTCGGTTAAAATGAATAGAAACTGATCAATTGTCTATATCTGTTTAATAATGATCATTTTGAACATCATGCCGTCTGTTTCTAGTCGTCGTTGCTTGACAACAGACCTGTGGTTGACCACTGAAGGGCCTGAACGCCTGCTTTACGCCCGTCTCTGCTTTAATCAAAGACATCTTTGTTTTCTGTGAAGAATCAGATCCACTGTTGCTCTTAAGACAAAATAACACTCATAACTGGCAACATTTGAAAAGAAAAAGACAATTTTTGTATTTTCGAACTTGCTACAGGAGCTACTGTGACATGACGCAGCTTCAACAATCAGAAGCCAGAAGCACTGTAAGATTTGTGGTTGTAGGGTGGGGGGGTGGGGGGGGGCTCTGGACTTCTGCAGCTCTTCAGTCCTTCTGTCTTGCCTTGTGCTTTTCCTCTCGTCACTCTTTTTCACCAAACTGTATCACCAGTGTCTTCATGTATTTACAGTGTTCTTGTTCTCAGACAACTTTTAAAAATGACTGTGAACCACTAAAATTATAAGTGAAGGGGCCGCTGGTCTTTCTGTCAGTTATTTGAGTCCATATCTGTGATCTCCACTGACTTCATCCAACAAGCAGGCAAGCAAGGACAGAAATGTTTACGTCTGTCCCATATTGTAACGTTGCTGGTGGATTTATTTATAGCGCCGACATCCTCGTGAAGATATTTTTTGGGGGGTTTTCAGTGTCAAAAACCATCTCGGTACCGTTTCACACTTCCTCTCTAAAGCCTCTCAGTGGAGCTCTTTTGAGAACAAGCTGTTTTTAGTCGGTGTTCCTACGGCTCATTAATATTAATGAGCATCTCCTCTGATTGGCTGACTAATTTTTGAGTGACGCCTGACCAGGCTCAATCACAGGTGACAGTCTGTCGTTCCTTAAACTTACCGGCAAACGTGATTTAATCGGCAGAGAAGTAACGGAAACGCTATCAGGCTCATTTGAGCTGGATTCAGACCAGCCAACCTCCTCATCAACCGAGCTCACAAATTACTGTTACAAAATGGTGAATAATGTTTTTTTTTATCAACTTCCATCATGGGCGTAGCCACAGAATTATTGGGGGAAGTCGTATCCCCCCCCCCTCAATACTGAGAAAATATATATTTTTACCGCATTATAGAGACGAGGATGTGTTCATTATGTTCTCCTTTTAAGAAAAATTCCTGCTTCGGTGTCTTCTTGGATCCTCCTCTGTTCACACACAACACAACATACAATATAAACTGATCATTTGTTTGGACATTTTGGTCCACTTGCCATACCAAGATATTTTTGACATTTTGGAAGACATACAATATGTCTACTGTGACATACTGTGTGCATTTTTTTTTTCATATTTTGGATGACATGCTATAGTATGACTTTTTTTTCATATTTTTGACGACATGCTATAGTATGACTTTTTTTTCATATTTTTGACGACATGCTATGGTATGACTTTTTTTTTCATATTTTGGACGACATGCTATATAGAGTATGACTTTTTTTCATATTTTGGACGACATGCTATAGTATGACTTTTTTTCATATTTTGGACGACATGCTAAAGTATGACTTTTTTTTCATATTTTAGACGACATGCTATAGTATGACTTTTTTTTCATATTTTGGAGGACATGCTATATATAGTATGACTTTTTTTCATATTTTGGACGACATGCTATATAGAGTATGACTTTTTTTCATATTTTGGACGACGTGCTATATATAGTATGACTTTTTTTTCATATTTTGGACGAAATGCTATATATAGTATGACTTTTTTTCATATTTTGGACGACATGCTATAATATGACTTTTTTATAGTATTTTGGATGACATGCTACAGTATGACTTTTTTTCATATTT